>NC_133710.1:5549155-5794530 GCF_048934315.1 Petromyzon marinus | reverse complement strand
TCTGTGAGTCGTCTGTGGGTCTATGTATGAGTCTATGGGTCTCTATGAGTCGTCTATGGGTCTATGTGTGAGTCTATGTGTCTCTATGTGAGTCTATGGGTCTATGTTTGAGTCTATGGGTCTCTGTGAATCGTCTATGGGTCCCTGTGAGTCGTCTGTGGGTCTCTATGAGTCGTCTATGGGTCTCTGTGAGTTGTCTATGGGTCTCTGTGAGTCGTCTATGGGTCTATGTGTGAGTCTATGGGTCTCTGTGAGTCGTCTATGGGTCTCTGTGAGTCGTCTGTGGGTCTATGTGAGTCGTCTATGGGTCTATGTGTGAGTCTATGTGTCTCTGTGAGTCTATGGTCTCTGTGAGTCGTCTATGGGGGTCTCTGTGTGAGTCGTCTATGGGTCTATGTATGAGTCGTCTATGTGTCTCTATGTGAGTCTATGGGTCTCTGTGTGAGTCTATGGGTCTATGTGTGAGTCTATGGGTCTCTGTGAGTCGTCTATGGGACTATGTGTGAGTCGTCTATGGGTCTCTGTGTGAGTCTATAGGTCTCTGTGAGTCGTGTATGGGTCTCCGACCCCTCCCCCTTCTCCACGATGGCCACACATATATGAACCTTATGGCGGGACCATAGTACTTTAGTATTATAGTACTATAGTATTATAGTACTATAGTATTATAGTACTATAGTATTATAGTACTATGGTACCATCGTACTATAGTACTCCTGCTTTCGCATAATGTCCGTGATGCAGTCATTTTGAGTCTGTTGATGGTCGGCGATGCGGCAATCGACTCATCTCGACGAGCTGTCCACGATGCACGACTCAAAGTTGAAATTTTCGATAACGGATTTTTTTTATGCTGTTTGGCGTTTCGACATCGCGGAGTGTGGCACTGATTTTGGATTGATTGGTACCCCAGTCGCGGAGTGAAGTACACCCCTGGGGAAAAAAAAGATAGTGTCCCAGAAATAAAATATTTAATTGTCTCGGCCAGTTTGTATTATTTGGTACCCCGGGGTACTGCGATAAGGATCATATCATTAAATTATCTTCGCTTAGACCACGCCCGTGCCAACTCCCAATTGGCTGGCGGGCTAATGGATATTAATGAGAGGGGGGCTCGGCAGGGGGGGGGAAGGAGATTGACAGCTGTCCGTGGTGTCTTGATGTCGAGAGTGAGTGGGTGACGAGGGCATTGATAAGAAGTGATGGAAGAAGGGAGAGAGAGAGATCTGAGTGGAAAGAATGCGAGGATACTCTGCAAGTTACACTGGCTATCAGCAAAGATTCGTTCATGAAGCCATTCCAGATATATAAACACAGACACAATTTTAACCGAAAAGATGGGTACAAACTGAGCAATCATTGGAAGAGCGTTATTAACCAGGTAAAGTCATAATTGTCTGTGATGTTCCCTCCCTACCTATCTATGTCAGCAGTTATTTTCGACTCTCTGAGTTACATTCACTAACACAGCCACCGTTAGCTGTGTTAGTAAATGGCGGCTTGCCATCCTTGCCCACCTCCATGTGGCGATGGCTCCTTCCGAGCTCTTTCCGAGCTCACATTTACAAGCAAATCTCTTACATTGACGTGCTAATCACTCACAATACAATGGCCAGCCCCACAGCATCGTTTGACAAGATGTCTCCGATCTTACATTGACATGCAAATTTCATCTCTAGCCCCGCCCACTGACCCTTGGGCTACACCAGGGGTCGGGAACCTTTTTGACTAAGAGAGCCATGAAAGCAAAAAATTTTGAAATTTATTTCAGTGAGAGCCATATAATATATTTTAAAAGTGAATTCAACTAAATGTCAGTATAATAAGCCTCTGAATGTATTCTTTTAAATAATGTTGTTATAACACTCACCATTAATGCGACTTCTGGTGCTGCATGGATTTGCTGATGTCTTTGTAGTCGGGTTGGTACTTGGTGAGGTTAAGCTTCATGCAAGCGTTGAGGCTTTCATCCGTTAAACGTGATCGTAGGTTGGACTTGATGTTTTTAAGATGTGAGAATGACTGCTCACATGCATACGTAGATCCAAACATGGTCAATACAGCAATACTCACACGCTGCAGTGTGTGGTATGTGACAGGAAGCGCGTTCCAAGTTTTGAGAATCAGCTGGTCTTCGGGTTGGAGTTTTTCATTTCTGTCCACATGTGCTTGCTCGCCAACTCCGCTTTCTGTCGTGTGAGTCTTTCCAAATCTTCATTCAGTGACTTGAACTTATTCACCCACATGTCTGAGGCCTTCAGGTCAGCCACTTCTGCTTCAAAATCTCTGGACGGAGACACCAGGGATGTAATTCAGGTCGGCTGTGTTCAGTGAACACTCGTTTGGATGGGTGATGAACTTAAAAAGACGAGTGTGCTCACGAAATTCTCCAAAGCGTGCTTTGAAGGACTGTAGGAGACTGGATGTGCAGCCAGCTAGCTGGTGGAGATCAAGGTTTTGAATGGGCTCACTTGCTGTGCATGCATCTTTAAATTGGCTCAGTTTTTCAAAATGCAGTAAACGACCTGTTTCAAGATCCGTGATGAAAAGCTCCAGCTTGTTTTCAAAAGCAAATACAGCTTGTTGAAGGGATAACACTGTATTTCCAATGCCTTGCATTTTCACGTTGAGCTGGTTCAGATGTTCAGTCAGATCTACGAGATAGTAAAACTTGAGGAGCCACTCGGTGTCGGCTAGCTCAGGATGCCCGACGCCTTTCATTTCAAGGAAAGTCCGGATTTCGTTCAGGCAAGCCGCAAAACGGCTAAGCACCTTCCCTCTTGACAACCAACGCACATTGCTGTGCAAAAGCAGACCAGGATAGTTATTTACAACTTCATCCAGCAGTGTTTTAAACTGGCGATCATTTAAGGCTCGGGCAACAATAAAGTTGATCACACGAATGACCAGCGACATCACTTCGCCAAACTGCCTGTCACACATCTGAGCACAAAGTGCCTCCTGGTGTATAATGCAATGGAAACTTAGGATGGGTCTATTTTCATGTTCACGGAGAAGCGCCACAAATGCTTTGTTTTTCCCCACCATACACGGAGCACCATCAGTACACACTGAGAGAAGTTTATCCATAGGTAGACTTTTTCTTGAGCAAACTCCATGAAAGACTTGAATAAATCCTCACCTCTTGTGGACCCTTTTAATGGCAGAACAGCAAGACTTTCTTCGCGCAGTGTGTCACCAACAGCATATCTTGCAATCACGCTGAACTGCGACAAATGGCTCACGTCTGTTGACTCATCCAAGGCCAGAGAAAAGAACGGCGCTGCATTTATGTCCTTCACTTGCGTTTCCTCCACTTTGTTTGCCATCACGATGGTACGATCATGAACAGTTCTTGCCGACAGAGGCATGTCTTGTATCCGTTTGATTATCTTGTCTTTGTTCGGAAGATCATCAAAAAGTTCATTGGCTACATCCAGCATGAACGTTTTAGCATACTCGCCATCTGTGAATGGTTTTCCGTTCCTCACTATTGCTAAAGAACCAGCAAAGCTAGCCGAATTATAGTCACCTTGCCGGGTCCATACGCGGAGTTGCTGCTGGCTAGCTTGCACCCTGCTCAGAAGCTCTTGGCACGCTTTCTTTCTGCTGTCTCCCGCAGGGTATTTTGATGCAAAGGTAGCGTGGCGCGTGTCGAAGTGCCGCTTTACATTCGACCGTTTCAACGATGTAATTTTGTCATTGCAAATTAGACACACCGCAGAACCCGCTCTCTCCACAAAGGCGAATTCTTCGGTCCATTCGTCCTGAAATGTACGATACTCGTCGTCTTTTTTTCTTTTCGCCATCTTCTTCGTCGAAGGGTTAGCTTTGAGCTAATGACCGAGCAGACGCAGTCTCAGACTGATTCAAAAGGGGGCGTTTACCTGTTTTACCCAGCAACGGCAAACGTAGGCCAGTATCATCCAATTAAAATAATGGACAATTGCTCCTGCAGCCCTGAACAGGACATGCACAGTGAAAAATCGATGGATGGATTAAAACAAGTGAGAATATTTTGTTTTATCTGCGAGCCATATGCAATCATCAAAAGAGCCACATCTGGCTCGCGAGCCATAGGTTCCCGACCCCTGGGCTACACCCATCCCAAACCTTGATAACTTCCGGCCTTAGCAGCGCTCCCGCCATGTATTCTCAGCAGCTCTCCCGCTATGTTTTCACCTGATGACGATTGCTTGTGTTGCGATTGAAACGTCGTGATACTGTCGTTATTTTATATTATTTTTTATTATTATTTGTTCTATCTACATGGCGTTACCGAAAGACCCAAAGAATAAGAAGACTTCAGTATTAAAATGCGAACAAACTGTTCATCTATTTATTTATTTATTTCCCAGGTAAGGCCCACTGAGCTGTGTAGCCCTTTGGGGCCGTCCAAAAATGATGTCACGCACCTGGGGGGGGGGGGGGGTCAGACATTTGTGATGTTGTGTGACGAAGGGGGGGGGGGGGGGGAGAGGTTTGAGAAATGTGACGTCACATCAAAATGCGCAACTTTTAATAAATATAGAATTGAATCATTTGGCGGGAGCCCGGGGTCCCGCAAAAATCGGGTCAATAATTATTATTTTTCTTCAGTCCGCCCCACTCGTGATCCCGACAGCAACGCGCCGCCCGCCCAGACTCGCACCAACAACAAGCGCCAGCAGCAGCAGCAGCAGGCGGCGATCAACACGATGGGCGCCACCCCACCGGACAAACGCGAGCCCCGGGGGGCGTCCGACGCAGTCGCGCGCGGCGACGACGCCCTCCGGTCGGCCGTCGATCCTCAGATTCTTTGCCAAGCCGAGCCCGCCCTCGTAGTGAATTTAACGTGTTTGTGTAATTTTTCAACTTTTTACGAAACTTAGTGCCCCGAGTAGCTCTCGACGAGGCCAATCGATTGACCACTAGTTTTTGTTGTCGGTAAGGCAACAGGACTCGTGTCGCCACGCGGGTTTTCCCACCCCGGGGCAGTGATGGGACCCCACGGGGTCCCGCCAATTGCTTCATTTTTATGAATATTTTTTTTTTACAAATTGTAAGATTAAAACTTTTTTTTTAACGTAAAATAAAATAGGTTACCTAAAAAAGAAAAAAGATTGTCTAAAAAATTATATATTTTTGATATAAATATTTACACTCGATAGACAAAATATGAAAATTTGAATTAATTATTTTATAAAATGTAAAAAAATGCTTAGCACTAAAAATAAACAAAAACATTTTTTTTAAAATACATTTTATTTTTTTCATAATAATTTCAAATTATTAGTTGTTTTGAGAAGTGTAGGTGATGATGTTGTTGCGAATATGGAATCCATTTCAAACTTAAAATAACTTCTAAGTCGGTTTTCTCTTCGTGTACGCAAACCAAATGCAGCGCTGCGCACAGAGTAGCCAAGCGGCCTCACACCATCAACGCCTGTCGACAAGACCGCCTGGTGGGTCTCATCCACCTGCCCAGCCACCGTCCCGCCCAGCTGCCTGCCCAGGATCCCGCCCAGCCAAACAACCCGACAGCTACCCGCCCACCCAGCCAATAAAGCGGCCAACCCACCCACCACCACCACCTACCAACTGAACCAGCCACTCACCGTGCCAGCCACCCACTCACCTGCCCGCCCACCCACCTATCCACCCGCCCACCTATCCACCCGCCCACATATCCATCCGCCCAACAAGCCACCTGACCACCCACATACCAACTCAACCAGCCACCCACCCATCGAACGTAAAATAGACATTTCCGCAATCTGACTCCTCCGCTGACTACATAGCCCACGAGGCACACGTTTAAACACGTTAATAGCAGCATTTTGTCAGTCCACAGGTTCAATGGGACCAGCATCTCTCTTCTCTTCCTGCTTATGGCAGCAGCAGCGCCGTGTTCATTGATATTTTGAACGAGAACCTCAAAGCCCCCTTGTGGCCAACAAACCTCAATTTTTCTTGGGAAAACATTTTTACGAATTTCTTTTTTACAAATTCTAAGATTAAAAAAAAAAACTTTTTACGTAAAATAAAATAGATTATCTAATTTTTTAAATAATATCTTTGTAATAAAAATAATTCAAAGATTTTTCGAAACATGTATCTAAAATAAAAAAGATAATATATATTTTTTCTATTCTTTGTTACAAATATATATAAATATCTTACAATCGATAGCAAACATTTAAACAAATTTTTGTTAAAAGATCAAGTATTTTAAATTAATTATTGTATAACGAAACATAAAATGTAAAAAAGAATGATTTTTTTAAACAAAATGTGAAAAAATGTTTAACACTAAAAATAAACAAATATTTTTTTAATACATTTTATTTTTTTAATAATAATTTTAAATTATTAGTTGTTTTGAGAAGTGTAGGTGATGATGTGATTGCGAATGTGGAATCCATTTCAAACTTAAAATAACTTCTACGACGGTTTTCTCTTCGAGTACGCAAACCAAATACAGCGCTGCGTACAGAGTAGCCACGCGGCCTCACACCATCGACGCCTGTCGACAAGACCGCCTGGTGGGTCTCATCCACCTGCACAGCCACCGTCCCGCCCGGCTGCCTGCCCAGGATCCCGCCCAGCCAAACAACCCTTCAGCTACCCGCCCACCCAGCCAACCAATAAAGCGGCCAACCCACCACCACCTACCAACTGAACCAGCCAATCACAGAGCCAGCCACCCACTCACCTGCCCACCCACCCACCTATCCACCCGCCCACCTTTCCACCCGCCCAACAATCCGCCTACCCACCCACATACCAACTCAACCAGCCACCCACCCATCGAACGTAAAATAGACATTTCCGCAATCTGATTCCTCCGCTGACTACATAGCCCACGAGGCACACCTTTAAACACGTTAATAGCAGCATTTTGTCAGTTCACAGGTTCAATGGGACCAGCATCTCTCTTCTCTTCGTGCGTGTGGCAGCAGCAGCGCCGTGTTCATTGATATTTTGAACGAGAACCTCTATGCCCCCTTGTGGCCAACAAACCTCACAATTTTTCTTGAACAAAAATGTTTACGAATTTTTTTTACTAATTCTAAGATTTTAAAAAAGTTTGACGTCAAATTGAATATATAATCTTCGTCATAAAAGAAATTCAAAGATTTTTAGAAACATTTGTCTAAAGTAAAAAAGATTATCTAAATTTATAAATATATTTTTTGTTACAAAAAGATATAAATATTTTACACTCGATAGAAAGCATTTAAACCATTTTTTTGTTAAAAGATCAAATATTTGTATTTATGAACTATTTTATAACAAAACATAAAATGCAAAAAAGAAGGATTTTTAAAAAAATGCTAAGCACTAAAAATAAACATAAAAACTTTTTTTGAAAATAAATGTTATTTTTCCATAATAATTGCAAATTATTAGTTGTTTTGAGAAGTGTAGGTGATAATTTGCTTGCGAATATTGAATCCATTTGAAACTTAAAATAACTTCTAAGTCGGTTTTCTCTTCGTGTACGCAAACCAAATGCAGCACTCCGCACAGAGTAGCCACGCGGCCTCACACCATCGACGCCTGTCGACAAGACCGCCTGGTGGGTCTCATCCACCTGCCCAGCCAACGTCCCGCCCGACTGCCTGCCCAGGATCCCGCCCGGCCAAACGACCCTTCAGCTACCCGCCCACCCAGCCAACCAATAAAGCGGCCAACCAATAAAGCGGCCAACCCACCCACCACCATCTACCAACTGCACCAGCGACTCACCAAGCCAGCCACCAACCCATCTGCCCTCCCACCCACCTATCCACCCACCTATCCACCCGCCTATCCACCCACCTATCCACCCGCCTATCCACCCGCCCAACAAGCCGCCTACCCACCCATACACAAACTCAACCAGCCACCCAAGCATCGAACGTAAAATAGACATTTCCGCAATCTCATTCATCCGCTGACTACAGAGCGCACAAGGCACACCTTCAAACACGTTAATAGTCGCATTTTGTCAGTTCACATGTTCAATGGGACCAGCATCGAATCAGATTCAACGACAATGCGTATATTTTCAGAGCACTTTTTTTTTTGCATGTTCACCACGAGTACGTGTGCCAGAAAAGGTAAACGTCCCATATTGTAGCTGTACACTGCGGGCTATAAATGCCATGTTAGTGTTGGTCATTTCTGCCGTTTCCATTTTGGACATTTTCGGTCTAATATTTTGAGACGACGCTCTATAGAAATATATATTTTGGTGTGGACCAATCAGTTTCAACGTGATGCATATATTTGTTATCAGAACATCTCTTTTTTCCTTGCATTTTCACCACAATTACGCGTGCTTAATGAAGACCAGAATCGTTTAAAAAGGTTTATTTGTGGTTGTTTAACATCTGAACACCTGTTTTATTGCCAGAAAGGGTAAACCTTATTCTTGTTTTCACACTCCCCAGAAGCGTCCCATATTGTAGCTGTACACTGCGGGCTATAAATGCCCTGCTAGTGTTAATCATTTATGCTGTTTGTGTTTTGGCGTTCTCTTGTTTAATACTTTGACACTAGGGTCTAAAGAAAGCTGTTTCAGGTGTGGACCGATCAGTTTCAACACAATGCATATTCTATATTTATTTTCGGACCATGTCTTTTTCTTTGCATGTTCATCACAAGTTCGTGTGCTCAATGCAGACCAGAATGTAAAATAGGTATTTACGCGATCTAATTTCTGGGCTGACTAAATGTATTAATGTTGAACTTCTTTCGCGCCCTACTCAGACAACCGCGCTTATCGGAGGTGCGGATACAGGAAGACATTGAGTGAAACTGGACGATACAGGGGACACTGGGAGACACGGGGATCCGTCCGCACCTCCCATTAGCACGATTAGCGACGTAGGGTGCAACAGATGTACAGAATAGACGAGAGATGAGTGGAGTCACTCCCAATGGAAATACCGTTTGATTAATAATATTCATTACAAGTGTAATGACAGTAGAGCCTCCATGCGCTGTGAGTGGACTGATGGCTACGGGAGGTAATGACCGGGGTATCAGTTGTGAGCGCGAAGGGACTGGTGGCTACGGGAGGTAATGACAGCGGGAGTCAGCTGTGAGTATGAAGGGACTGGTGGCCACGGGAGGTAATAAAAGGGGTATCAGTTGTGAGTGCGAAGGGACTGGTGGCCACGGGAGGAAATGACAAGGGAGTCAGCTGTGAGTATGAAGGGACTGGTGTTTACGGGAGGTAATGACAGGAGAGTCAGTTGTGAGTTTGAAGGGACTGTTGGCCACGGGAGGTAATGACAGAAGTATCAGTTGTGAGTGCGAAGTGAATGGTGACTACGGTAGGTAATTTTCAGAGCACTTTTTTTTGCATGTTCACCACGAGTACGTGTGCCAGAAAAGGTAAACGTCCCATATTGTAGCTGTACACTGCGGGCTATAAATGCCATGTTAGTGTTGGTCATTTCTGCCGTTTCCATTTTGGACATTTTCGGTCTAATATTTTGAGACGACGCTCTATAGAAATATATATTTTGTTGTGGACCAATCAGTTTCAACGTGATGCATATATTTGTTATCAGAACATCTCTTTTTTCCTTGCATTTTCACCACAATTACGCGTGCTTAATGAAGACCAGAATCGTTTAAAAAGGTTTATTTGTGGTTGTTTAACATCTGAACACCTATATTCTTAGTTTTTTCGGTAAAGTCACGTTGAAGAGAAACAACAAAATAACAAAATATATATAAAACAATAAAAAATTTTCTCACGACGTTTCGACCATAACTCAAACGGTCATCATCAGGTGTGTCGGTTTGCATAAATTTATTTTGAAAACGGCATAGTTATTTATTTATATATATAAAAATAACGTTTGCGTCACGCGCAACGATTGGCTGTTTGCCAGGACTAGTCCATCTATTTTTTGAAAAGAGGAGGGGGGAGACGAAATTTGTTTTTATGTATGCTGTCTGAAAGCCACTGTAAGCGTGAACAATCAATCAAGAACTGAAATGATTTATCAAATCTTTCCAATGATTGCTAAGATAAAATCCATCTTCTCGGTTGAAATTGTCTCTGTGTTTGTATATGTGGATAGCCTCATGAACGAATCTCTCATGGAAGCCAGATGGCTTACAAAGAACCTCCGTCTTGGAAAAGTCAATGGCATGTGAGCCTACTGAATTAGAACAATGATCTGCTACGGCCGAGGTGTTGGTCCTACCGTGTTTAAGGTCTGCTTTATGTTCACGAATGCGGTCCGAGATATGGCGTTTGGTTTCTCCAATGTAACTACTACCACAGAGGCAACTTAGTTTGTAGACACCAGGGTATTGTATGTCCGGAATCACATCTTTTACAGACGGAACCAGATCACGGATTTTATGTAATGTGTTGAAACGGACCTGGATCTTGTGTTTATTCAAGATTTTGGAGATCTTTTTTGTGATCCCAGCAATGTAGGGTAAAGTGATGGTTTTGAAAGGCTCCTCAAGAGGGTTCTTCTTCATGGTTTGAGTGATAGCTTTGCGGATTGTATAGTCGGAGTAACCATTAGCCCTAAGAGCTTGGTGTACGTGCTTGAGTTCACTGCTTATGTGTTCCTGGTCGGATATGCATTGGGCTCTATGATACAGAGTCTTGATGAGAGAATTCTTCTGTGATGGATGGTGGTGGGAATCCGGTTTCAGATAAGCATCCGTATGGGTAGCTTTCCTGTAGACAGAGTGGCTCATTGAACCATCAGGTCTCTTTTTAATTAGGACATCCAAAAAGGTATCTTGCCATCTATTTCGACTTCCATGGTAAATCTGATGGCTGGGTGTATGGAATTGATGTGGTCGAAGAATTGGTCTAGAGCAGGCCGGCCATGTGGCCAGATGACAAAAGTGTCATCCACGTACCTCTTCCATAAGGTTGGGCGCAGAGTGGCAGTCTGGATGGCGTCAGTCTCAAATTTCTCCATGAAAATGTTAGCTATAACTGGAGAAAGGGGGGAGCCCATTGGGGTGCCCTCAGTTTGTTTGTAGAAAGTTCCATTCCAAGTGAAGTATGTATTGGTTAAACAGTGTCTCACCAGGGGGGGTACCTCAGTGTTTAGTCCTTGATGAACCAAGTCTTCAATGATTGCAATGGTGTCAGGTACAGGAACCTTGGTGAATAAGGAAACTACATCAAAACTGACAAGCAGGTCGTCTGGGGACAGGGAAATACCCTTGATTGTTGATACCAGGTGAGTAGAATTTTGTACCGCAGAGGTGGTCTTTCCAGTGAAAGGACGCAGGATTTCAGACAAAAAACGAGCTAGTTTGTAGGTGGGGGAGCTGATAGTAGAAACTATGGGACGAAGAGGTGTATCAACTTTATGTATTTTTGGTAAGCCGTATAATCTTGGTGGCCTGGCAGCAGAAGGTTTCAACGAAAACTGTTTAGATTGATCAATTAATGCGGTTGAATCAGAAATTATTTTGTTGGTTTGTGTGACGAGGCTGTTGGTGGGATCTCTTTTTATTTTTGTATAACTACCATCGTCGAGTAATTCTTTAATTTTGTTGTTGTATTCTATTTTATCCATGATAACAGTAGCATTGCCTTTGTCAGCTGAGAGAACTACAATATCATTCCTCTTTTTTAATTTATATAATTCAAAACGCTCATCTTTGCTGAGGTTGCTAGCTGGCATCTTAGCGTTTTTGAGGGTTGCAGCGATTTCAGATCTTGCTACGTCTGCAGCGATGTGACCCAGGCCCCTGAGAGCAACGTCTACTTGGGCAATTATATCATTAACTGGTATGTGTTTAGGTGTGACTGCAAAGTTTAGACCTTTAGCTAAAACGGATTTCAGACCATCGGAAATAGAACTGTTACTGCGATTAATTACGACTTTATTAACGTCTAACTTTTTGGTGTGTGGGTCCGGTCTTTTGTTTAAGAGGAGGTTAAATTTGGAAATCAGGTTTTCCTTACATTTGGTCGACATAGTAGCAGCTGAAGAGGCAGTCATATTGTCTACATGTTCCCAATCCGATGTGGACATTATTGCCGTCAATGATAAGTGTGATTTGTAGAGTGTCTTGTCTAACTGATCTAGTTCTGTGCGTATAAGTCTGATTTTTTCTGAGATAAGAGCTAAGCTAGTTTTGAAAAGAATTCGTTTCGCATTAGAAGAAGTTACAGTAGCAGAGGTGAGTGTAAATGCGATTGGTATTACCCCAGAGTCGCGGCATCTCTTCAGGAAGGTGAGAGACTCGATCAGCTGAGCTTTCTTATCCCGGAGTTTGTTGAAGGATCTTAAAGTTATGTGAAAACCCTCCCCGTAGAGGCGATTAAATTTTGATTTAAAGCTTTCGTGACTGCAGTAATTCATATTCTTAGTTTTTTCGGTAAAGTCACGTTGAAGAGAAACAACAAAATAACAAAATATATATAAAACAATAAAAAATTTTCTCACGACGTTTCGACCATAACTCAAACGGTCATCATCAGGTGTGTCGGTTTGCATAAATTTATTTTGAAAACGGCATAGTTATTTATTTATATATATAAAAATAACGTTTGCATCACGCGCAACGATTGGCTGTTTGCCAGGACTAGTCCATCTATTTTTTGAAAAGAGGAGGGGGGAGACGAAATTTGTTTTTATGTATGCTGTCTGAAAGCCACTGTAAGCGTGAACAATCAATCAAGAACTGAAATGATTTATCAAATCTTTCCAATGATTGCTAAGATAAAATCCATCTTCTCGGTTGAAATTGTCTCTGTGTTTGTATATGTGGATAGCCTCATGAACGAATCTCTCATGGAAGCCAGATGGCTTACAAAGAACCTCCGTCTTGGAAAAGTCAATGGCATGTGAGCCTACTGAATTAGAACAATGATCTGCTACGGCCGAGGTGTTGGTCCTACCGTGTTTAAGGTCTGCTTTATGTTCACGAATGCGGTCCGAGATATGGCGTTTGGTTTCTCCAATGTAACTACTACCACAGAGGCAACTTAGTTTGTAGACACCAGGGTATTGTATGTCCGGAATCACATCTTTTACAGACGGAACCAGATCACGGATTTTATGTAATGTGTTGAAACGGACCTGGATCTTGTGTTTATTCAAGATTTTGGAGATCTTTTTTGTGATCCCAGCAATGTAGGGTAAAGTGATGGTTTTGAAAGGCTCCTCAAGAGGGTTCTTCTTTATGGTTTGAGTGATAGCTTTGCGGATTGTATAGTCGGAGTAACCATTAGCCCTAAGAGCTTGGTGTACGTGCTTGAGTTCACTGCTTATGTGTTCCTGGTCGGATATGCATTGGGCTCTATGATACAGAGTCTTGATGAGAGAATTCTTCTGTGATGGATGGTGGTGGGAATCCGGTTTCAGATAAGCATCCGTATGGGTAGCTTTCCTGTAGACAGAGTGGCTCATTGAACCATCAGGTCTCTTTTTAATTAGGACATCCAAAAAAGGTATCTTGCTATCTATTTCGACTTCCATGGTAAATCTGATGGCTGGGTGTATGGAATTGATGTGGTCGAAGAATTGGTCTAGAGCAGGCCGGCCATGTGGCCAGATGACAAAAGTGTCATCCACGTACCTCTTCCATAAGGTTGGGCGCAGAGTGGCAGTCTGGATGGCGTCAGTCTCAAATTTCTCCATGAAAATGTTAGCTATAACTGGAGAAAGGGGGGAGCCCATTGGGGTGCCCTCAGTTTGTTTGTAGAAAGTTCCATTCCAAGTGAAGTATGTATTGGTTAAACAGTGTCTCACCAGGGGGGGTACCTCAGTGTTTAGTCCTTGATGAACCAAGTCTTCAATGATTGCAATGGTGTCAGGTACAGGAACCTTGGTGAATAAGGAAACTACATCAAAACTGACAAGCAGGTCGTCTGGGGACAGGGAAATACCCTTGATTGTTGATACCAGGTGAGTAGAATTTTGTACCGCAGAGGTGGTCTTTCCAGTGAAAGGACGCAGGATTTCAGACAAAAAACGAGCTAGTTTGTAGGTGGGGGAGCTGATAGTAGAAACTATGGGACGAAGAGGTGTATCAACTTTATGTATTTTTGGTAAGCCGTATAATCTTGGTGGCCTGGCAGCAGAAGGTTTCAACGAAAACTGTTTAGATTGATCAATTAATGCGGTTGAATCAGAAATTATTTTGTTGGTTTGTGTGACGAGGCTGTTGGTGGGATCTCTTTTTATTTTTGTATAACTACCATCGTCGAGTAATTCTTTAATTTTGTTGTTGTATTCTATTTTATCCATGATAACAGTAGCATTGCCTTTGTCAGCTGAGAGAACTACAATATCATTCCTCTTTTTTAATTTATATAATTCAAAACGCTCATCTTTGCTGAGGTTGCTAGCTGGCATCTTAGCGTTTTTGAGGGTTGCAGCGATTTCAGATCTTGCTACGTCTGCAGCGATGTGACCCAGGCCCCTGAGAGCAACGTCTACTTGGGCAATTATATCATTAACTGGTATGTGTTTAGGTGTGACTGCAAAGTTTAGACCTTTAGCTAAAACGGATTTCAGACCATCGGAAATAGAACTGTTACTGCGATTAATTACGACTTTATTAACGTCTAACTTTTTGGTGTGTGGGTCCGGTCTTTTGTTTAAGAGGAGGTTAAATTTGGAAATCAGGTTTTCCTTACATTTGGTCGACATAGTAGCAGCTGAAGAGGCAGTCATATTGTCTACATGTTCCCAATCCGATGTGGACATTATTGCCGTCAATGATAAGTGTGATTTGTAGAGTGTCTTGTCTAACTGATCTAGTTCTGTGCGTATAAGTCTGATTTTTTCTGAGATAAGAGCTAAGCTAGTTTTGAAAAGAATTCGTTTCGCATTAGAAGAAGTTACAGTAGCAGAGGTGAGTGTAAATGCGATTGGTATTACCCCAGAGTCGCGGCATCTCTTCAGGAAGGTGAGAGACTCGATCAGCTGAGCTTTCTTATCCCGGAGTTTGTTGAAGGATCTTAAAGTTATGTGAAAACCCTCCCCGTAGAGGCGATTAAATTTTGATTTAAAGCTTTCGTGACTGCAGTAATTCATATTCTTAGTTTTTTCGGTAAAGTCACGTTGAAGAGAAACAACAAAATAACAAAATATATATAAAACAATAAAAAAATTTCTCACGACGTTTCGACCATAACTCAAACGGTCATCATCAGGTGTGTCGGTTTGCATAAATTTATTTTGAAAACGGCATAGTTATTTATTTATATATATAAAAATAACGTTTGCGTCACGCGCAACGATTGGCTGTTTGCCAGGACTAGTCCATCTATTTTTTGAAAAGAGGAGGGGGGAGACGAAATTTGTTTTTATGTATGCTGTCTGAAAGCCACTGTAAGCGTGAACAATCAATCAAGAACTGAAATGATTTATCAAATCTTTCCAATGATTGCTAAGATAAAATCCATCTTCTCGGTTGAAATTGTCTCTGTGTTTGTATATGTGGATAGCCTCATGAACGAATCTCTCATGGAAGCCAGATGGCTTACAAAGAACCTCCGTCTTGGAAAAGTCAATGGCATGTGAGCCTACTGAATTAGAACAATGATCTGCTACGGCCGAGGTGTTGGTCCTACCGTGTTTAAGGTCTGCTTTATGTTCACGAATGCGGTCCGAGATATGGCGTTTGGTTTCTCCAATGTAACTACTACCACAGAGGCAACTTAGTTTGTAGACACCAGGGTATTGTATGTCCGGAATCACATCTTTTACAGACGGAACCAGATCACGGATTTTATGTAATGTGTTGAAACGGACCTGGATCTTGTGTTTATTCAAGATTTTGGAGATCTTTTTTGTGATCCCAGCAATGTAGGGTAAAGTGATGGTTTTGAAAGGCTCCTCAAGAGGGTTCTTCTTCATGGTTTGAGTGATAGCTTTGCGGATTGTATAGTCGGAGTAAC
The DNA here is from genome assembly GCF_048934315.1 of Petromyzon marinus. Lineage (NCBI taxonomy): Eukaryota > Metazoa > Chordata > Hyperoartia > Petromyzontiformes > Petromyzontidae > Petromyzon > Petromyzon marinus. The sequence continues at coordinate 5,778,650 of NC_133710.1, read as the reverse complement.
CATTAGCCCTAAGAGCTTGGTGTACGTGCTTGAGTTCACTGCTTATGTGTTCCTGGTCGGATATGCATTGGGCTCTATGATACAGAGTCTTGATGAGAGAATTCTTCTGTGATGGATGGTGGTGGGAATCCGGTTTCAGATAAGCATCCGTATGGGTAGCTTTCCTGTAGACAGAGTGGCTCATTGAACCATCAGGTCTCTTTTTAATTAGGACATCCAAAAAAGGTATCTTGCCATCTATTTCGACTTCCATGGTAAATCTGATGGCTGGGTGTATGGAATTGATGTGGTCGAAGAATTGGTCTAGAGCAGGCCGGCCATGTGGCCAGATGACAAAAGTGTCATCCACGTACCTCTTCCATAAGGTTGGGCGCAGAGTGGCAGTCTGGATGGCGTCAGTCTCAAATTTCTCCATGAAAATGTTAGCTATAACTGGAGAAAGGGGGGAGCCCATTGGGGTGCCCTCAGTTTGTTTGTAGAAAGTTCCATTCCAAGTGAAGTATGTATTGGTTAAACAGTGTCTCACCAGGGGGGGTACCTCAGTGTTTAGTCCTTGATGAACCAAGTCTTCAATGATTGCAATGGTGTCAGGTACAGGAACCTTGGTGAATAAGGAAACTACATCAAAACTGACAAGCAGGTCGTCTGGGGACAGGGAAATACCCTTGATTGTTGATACCAGGTGAGTAGAATTTTGTACCGCAGAGGTGGTCTTTCCAGTGAAAGGACGCAGGATTTCAGACAAAAAACGAGCTAGTTTGTAGGTGGGGGAGCTGATAGTAGAAACTATGGGACGAAGAGGTGTATCAACTTTTTTTATTGTTTTATATATATTTTGTTATTTTGTTGTTTCTTTTCAACGTGACTTTACCGAAAAAACTAAGAATATGAATTACTGCAGTCACGAAAGCTTTAAATCAAAATCTGAACACCTGTTTTATTGCCAGAAAGGGTAAACCTTATTCTTGTTTTCACACTCCCCAGAAGCGTCCCATATTGTAGCAGTACACTGCGGGCTATAAATGCCCTGCTAGTGTTATTCATTTATGCTGTTTGTGTTTTGGCGTTCTCTTGTTTAATACTTTGAGACTAGGGTCTAAAGAAAGCTGTTTCAGGTGTGGACCGATCAGTTTCAACACAATGCATATTCTATATTTATTTTCGGACCATGTCTTTTTCTTTGCATGTTCATCACAAGTTCGTGTGCTCAATGCAGACCAGAATGTAAAATAGGTATTTACGCGATCTAATTTCTGGGCTGACTAAATGTATTAATGTTGAACTTCTTTCGCGCCCTACTCAGACAACCGCGCTTATCGGAGGTGCGGATACAGGAAGACATTGAGTGAAACTGGACGATACAGGGGACACTGGGAGACACGGGGATACGTCCGCACCTCCCATTAGCACGATTAGCGACGTAGGGTGCAACAGATGTACAGAATAGACGAGAGATGAGTGGAGTCACTCCCAATGGAAATACCGTTTGATTAATAATATTCATTACAAGTGTAATGACAGTAGAGCCTCCATGCGCTGTGAGTGGACTGATGGCTACGGGAGGTAATGACCGGGGTATCAGTTGTGAGCGCGAAGGGACTGGTGGCTACGGGAGGTAATGACAGCGGGAGTCAGCTGTGAGTATGAAGGGACTGGTGGCCACGGGAGGTAATAAAAGGGGTATCAGTTGTGAGTGCGAAGGGACTGGTGGCCACGGGAGGAAATGACAAGGGAGTCAGCTGTGAGTATGAAGGGACTGGTGTTTACGGGAGGTAATGACAGGAGAGTCAGTTGTGAGTTTGAAGGGACTGTTGGCCACGGGAGGTAATGACAGAAGTATCAGTTGTGAGTGCGAAGTGAATGGTGACTACGGTAGGTAATGACAGGGGAGTCAGTTGTGAGTGTGAAGGGACTGGTGGCTACGGGAATGTTCGAGAAGAGGGCTTGGCCTCGTGTCGGTATATAAAAGGGAGACGCACAGGGGACTCGGGGCTGTCGCGGTGGGGGACTCCGGCTGATGTCACGTGAACGCGTCTTCAATAAAGTGCCATCTCAAGAGACGTGTGTCAAGCCGTCATAACACCAGTATTATACAGACACACGCACTTGCAAGTCCTCACTTAAGAAAACGTGAACGATTATTCTACATTTCTACCGTGATATATTTTTGCAGAGTTCAATGTCTAAGTTGTGTTTAAGCAATATTGCGACATGAGACCGATTTCTAAATTAGAGTTTATTAAGCATTTTTTTTGTTTCACATCACACAAGCAAAGCAATTGCAGGGCTGCGCCTTTAACACGTTCAAAAACAGCAACAATAATTAAATAGCCAACACCACCACCACAACTACGTTCAAGTCGAATAATTGTGTAAGTCAGTACATTAATACACGCGTAACTCTTATAACTTAGGTTATCAGGAAGTGCGCGATATTCTTACATCGTGATCTCTATGAAACAGTCGTGTCTTGCTGTTTCTACTCAACTGGTGAAATGTCTGTGAACAGTCTCGAGCATCGCGCAGCTGCGGTGAGTTCAAGGCAGATGGACGGCTCAGTAGGTGAGTGTGTAGGTGAGTAGGTGAGGAGGTGTGTAGGTGTGTAGGTGAGGAGGTGTGTAGGTGGGTGTGTAGGTGAGTAGGTGTGTAGGTGGGTAAGTAGGTTGATAGGTGAGTAGATGTGTAGATGAGTAGGTGAGTGAGAAGGTGAGTAGGTGAGTGCGTAGGTGTGTCCACCTTGAGGCCACTTCACGGGGCCTCAAGGTGCACATTGCCTGGTACAAGCGTCGTGGTGATGTCACCGCCACTTAGTGGCGAATGGCGGTTGTTGTTCTTGAGTAGGTGTGTAGGTGAGTAGGTGTGTAGGTGAGTAGGTGAGTGAGAAGGTGAGTCGGTGGGTGAGTAGGCGAGTGGCTGGGTGAGTAGGTGAGCGAGTGGGTGAGTAGGTGGGTACGTGAGTGGGTGTGTAGGTGAGTGGGTGAGTGGGTGAGTAGGTGTGTAGGTGAGTAGGTGAGTAGGCGAGTTCCAGGCCGATGCACCGCTGACCGCGAAGCTCCACATCTCAAACTCGTGGTGTCGGGGTGGAGGGGGTCCCTCGTCATCCTCAGCCGCTCGCCCCTGCCCGGCGGAGCGCAGAGCGGTCCCCACGAGACTCCGCCAGGGGGCCCTCCAACCCCACCGAGCGCGGTCCCGAGACCTCCCTGGTGATATCTTGATTTGAAGCTTTCGTGACTGCAGGAATCCATTCTCTTTGGTTCTTTCGGTAAAGCCACGTAGGTACAAAAATAAAATAAATCACAACGTTTCGGGCGCAACACCAGCGCACTCCGTGGTGATGTTTGACGTTGGCTTCAACGTTCCCCGAACGTCCTCGTTCCTCCACGGACTCGGCTCCAATGCCGCCGTAGCTGACGACGACGACGATGATGTCCGTGCGTGCTGGGGCTCTGGGTGGCGATCGTCAAGGGGAGTCCATCACCGGGCGCCGTGGCTCCCAAAGAGGCGGCCGCCCCACGATGCCCTCGGCTGCTCGCTCCCAGTTCGCCCCCCGCAGCTTGCAGCCGAGGTGGGGGGAGCGGCGGGGGTGGTGAATGGATTCGCCCACAACGTCAACGTCGATGTCCCGCCTTGCTCTTTGCACTTCGTTCTCGTCGTGAGGCTGCACACCCCCCCCACCACTCCCCCGCGGCGGTCTCTGTTTGGTTTTGCCCAACTTCACGTGCAGGTCAAACGAGAGAGGAGAGAGGGAGCGAGCCCAGAGAGCTTCCCATGTCGCGCGATCTTCAGTGCCAAAGGGAGTCTGTAGCAGCAGCTGCAGCAGGACCCCTCGTGGTCCAGGTGAGTTGCTGTACCTGAATCGACCACCAGATGGAAGTGTTACACCTCCCCCAGGTAGACCCCAGGGTTGCCCGGTCGTAACGTTGTTGTCGTATGCCTCGTAGATGCCGAGCCAGGTGTGGGGTGGCAGCCGCTTCGTTTGTCCACAGAGCTGCTGATGATGATGGGGGGGGTGGTGGTCGACACGTCCCGCCGCTGATCAACGCCCGCAGGGTGGGTTGCTGTTGGGGGTCAAACGTTGGAGGCAGCACGCCGACTCTGCCCGCCGCGAGAGCTGTTGGCTGCCCGGGGGTGGAAGGGGGAAGCCAGAAAGGCGATCGGTCGGAGTGGCCGACGGGGCAACTGCTTCTCAGTGTCTTTGGAGTCGGTTTTGGTCGAAATGGGGTTTTGTTGTTGTTGTTGTTGCGTGACCGGTAAACCGGTTATAACCGGTTTGTTACGCAAGTATGAATGTGTAAGAAATACAGGCTCGACCACTTCTTGTGTTTTGAACAAAAAGACAACTGGACATCGCAGTGGCGTAACGGGTAAAGTGACGACGGACTTTGACGTCCAGAAGTCGCCGTTTACAATCGTCAGCACGGGGGGGGGGTGGGGGGGGGAGCTGCAACCTTGAACCTTCGAACAATCGGTGCCATCGTTTTCGTGACAATTGTCGGTGCGATAATTCGCGTAATTTTGAATTTATATATCTTTATACGTCCACAATAGAGGGGGTTCTTTTGGCTTGGATCGCGTAAATATATAAATGTGTCGTTCAACCCGCCACCACCCCGACACGGCCAATTGGTGAGGTTCGTCACGGAAACTGAACGTGCCAATTCGTTACGAGTACAGCACAGCGGTGTGTTGGAGAGGAAATCCACAAGATTGACATTATATAATTATCCCGTCACGATACTTCAATCGCTCATCACTTCCCTCGGGAAGCACGGACAAATATGAGATGAGAAGAGCGTTGTAGCGGTCCTCAAGGCAGAAGACATAGAGCGATTTTCCGATAGAATCGGCCCAAGGAATCGGGAGATGTTAGAGGAGAGAGCGATTTTTTAATGAGATATTGAAGATTTTTTATGTTTTATAGGATTCACGAAATAGGTGAAGTTCTTGAAGAAATCTCAACTGACGACCTAAGTTATATATACTGTGTGAATTTTACGTAGAGATTCACGTAAATGTCATATCCATGAAACAAAAATTTCGTAATTTAAAATTGTATATACGTTTTATAAATGTGTATACATTTTAAATAGGTCTTTTATTTAATTACAAGTTTACACCATTGGAAGCCTCATTTGCCAGTAACTAAATATGATAATTGGATTTTTTACCCTTTTATCTGGCAAACAAAACTGACACCTTTTTTACATGACTCCTTGTAAAAAAAAGGTGTATTTTTTGGTTGCCAGATAAAAGGGTAAAAAAACCAATTATCATAATTACAAGTTGTTTCGAGATGTGGTGGCTGGTGGTGTGCTTGCGAACAACCAAATCAATTTAAAACTTAAACTAACTTCTACAGCGGTTTGCCCTTCATGCACGCAATGCCAATGCAGCGCTGCGTACAGAGTAGCCACGCGGCCTCACACCATCGACGCCTGTCGACAAGACCGCCTGGTGGGTCTCATCCACCTGCCCAGCCACCGTCCCGCCCGGCTGCCTGGCCAGGATCCCACCCAGCCAAACAACCCCTCAGCTACCCGCCCACCCAGCCAACCAATAAAGCGGCCAACCCAACCACCACCTACCAACTGGACCAGCCAACCACAGAGCCAGCCACCCACCCATCTGCCCGCCCACCCACCTATCCACCCGCCCAACAATCCGCCTACCCACCCACATACCAACTCAACCAACCACCCAAGCATCGAACGTAAAATGGACATTTCCGCAATCTGACTCCTCCGCTGACTACATAGCCCACAAGGCACACGTTTAAACACGTTAATAGCAGCATTTTGTCAGTCCACAGGTTCAATGGGACCAGGCTCTCTCTTCTCTTCGTGCGTATGGCAGCAGCAGCGGCGGCGTGTTCATTGATATTTTGAATGAGAACCTCGAAGCCCCCTTGTGGCCAACAAACCTCACAATTTTTCTTGAACGAACATTTCTACGATTTTTTTTTACTTTTTTACAAATTGTAAGATTTTAAAAAAAGTTTTGCGTAAAATAGAATGGATTTTCTAAAAAAAATTTTTTGGGATTTTATCATAAAAATAATTCTAAGATTTTTTGAAACATTTATCTAAAATAAAAAAGATTGTCTAAAAAATTATATTATTTTACACTTGATAGAAATCATTTAAAGAGTTTTTGTTAAAAGGGAAAAAGTATGAATTAATTAATTATTTCGTGAAAAAATATTAAAAATAAGGATTTTATTTTTTGTAAAATATAAAAAAATGCTTAGCACTAAAAATGAACAAAACATTTTTAAAAAATACATTTTATTTTTACATAATTTCAAAATATTAGTTGTGTTGAGAAGTGTAGATGATGATGTGCTTGCGAACATGGAATCCATTTAAAACTTAAACTAACTTCTACAGCGGTTTGCCCTTCACGCACGCAAAGCCAATGCAGCGCTACGCTCAGAGTAGCCACGCGGCCTTACACCATCGACGCCTGTCGACAAGACCGCCTGGTGGGTCTCATCCACCTGCCCAGCCACCGTCCCGCATGGCTGCCTGCCCAGGATCCCGCCCAGCCAAACAACCCTCCAGCTACTCGCTCACCCAGCCAACCAATAAAGCGGCCAACCCAACCACCACCTACCAACTGAGCCAGCCAATCACAGAGCCAGCCACCCACCCATCTGCCCGCCCACCCACCTATCCACCCGCCCAATAATCCGCCTACCCACCCACATACAAACTCAACCAACCACCCAAGCATCGAACGTAAAATAGACATTTCCGCAATCTGACTCCTCCGCGGACTACATAGCCCACGAGGCACACGTTTAAACACGTTAATAGCAGCATTTTGTCAGTCCACAGGTTCAATGGGACCAGCATCTCTCTTCTCTTCGTGCGTATGGCAGCTGCAGCAGCGCTGTGTTCATTGATATTTTGAACGAGAACCTCGACGCCCCCTTGTGGCCAACAAACCTCACAATTTTTCTTGAACAAACATTCTTACGAATTTTTTTACTTTTTTACAAATTGTAAGATTTTTTAAAAAGTTTTGCGTAAAATAAAATGTATTTTCTAAAAAAATGTTTTATTGGATTTTATCATAAAAATAATTCTAAGATTTTTAGAAACATTTATCTAAAATAAAAAAGATTGTCTAAAAAATAATATATTTTTGTTCCAAAAATATATAATTATTTTACACTTGATAGAAATCATTAAAAGAGTTTTTGTTAAAAGAAAAAATATGGGGAATTAATTAATTATTTTATGACAAATTATTAAAAATAAGGATATTATTTTTTATAAAATGTAAAAAAAATGCTTAGCACTAAAAATGAACAATTTTTTTTAAAAAAAATACATTTTATTTTTTTCATGATAATTTCAAAATATTAGTTGTTTTGAGAAGTGTAGGTGATGATGTGCTTGCGAATATGGAATCCATTTCAAACCTAAACTAACTTCTACAGCGGTTTGCCCTTCATGCACGCAAAGCCAATGCAGCGCTGCGCACAGAGTAGCCACGCGGCCTCACACCATCGACGCCTGTCGACAAGACCGCCTGGTGGGTCTCATCCACCTGCCCAGCCACCGTCCCGCCCGGCTGCCTGCCTAGGATCCCGCCCAGCCAAACAACCCCTCAGCTACCCGCCCACCCAGCCAACCAATAAAGCGGCCAACCCAACCACCACCACCACCACCTACCAACTGAACCAGCCACTCACAGAGCCAGCCACCCACCCATCTGGCCTCCCACCCACATATCCAGCCGCCCATCCACTCTCCCAACAAGCCGCCTACCCACCCACATACCAACTCAAACAGCGAACAACCCATCGAACGTAAAATAGACATTTACGCAATCTAATTCCTCCGCTGACTACAGAGCACACAAGGCACACCTTCAAGCACGTTAATAGTCGCACTTTGTCAGTTCACATGTTTAATGGGACCAGCATCTAATCAGATTCAACGACAATGCGTATATTTTCAGAGCACTTTTTTTGTTTGCATGTTCACCACGAGTACGTGTGCCAGAAAAGGTAAACGTCCCATATTGTAGCTGTACACTGCGGGCTATAAATGCTCTGTTAGTGTTGGTCATTTCTGCCGTTTCCATTTTGGACATTTTCGGTCTAATATTTTGAGACGACGCTCTATAGAAATATATTTTTGGTGTGGACCAATCAGTTTCAACATAATGCATATATTTGTTATCAGACCATGTCTTTTTTCTTTGCGTTTTCACCACAATTACGCGTGCTTAATGCAGACCACATTCGTTTTAAAAGGTTTATTTTTGTTTGTTTAACATCTGAACACCTGTTTTATTGCCAGAAAGGGTAAACCTTATTCTTGTTTTCACACTCCCCAGAAGCGTCCCATATTGTAGCTGTACACTGCGGGCTATAAATGCCCTGTTCGTGTTGATAATTTCTGCTGTTTGCGTTTTGGCGTTCTCTTATTTAATACTTTGAGACTAGGGTCTGAAGAAAGCTGTTTCAGGTGTGGACCGATCAGTTTCAACACAATGCATATACTATACTTATTTTCGGACCATGTCTTCTTCTTTGCATGTTCATCACAAGTTTGTGTGCTTAATGCAGACTAGAATGTAAAATAGACATTCACGCAATCTAATATCTGGGCTGACTAAATGTATTAATGTTGAACTTCTTTCGCACCCTACTCAGACAACCGCGCTTATCGGAGGTGCGGATACAGGAAGACATTGAGTGAAACTGGACGATACAGGGGACACTGGGAGACACGGGGATACGTCCGCACCTCCCATTAGCACGATTAGCGACGTAGGGTGCAACAGATGTACAGAATAGACGAGAGATGAGTGGAGTCAATCCCAATGAAAATACCGTTTGATTAATGATATTCATTACAAGTGTAATGACAGTAGAGCCTCCATGCGCTGTGAGTGGACTGATGGCCACGGGAGGTAATGACATGGGGAGTCAGTTGTGAGTGCGAAGGGACTGGTGGCTACGGGAGGTAATGACAGGGGAGTCAGCTGTGAGTGTGAAGGGACTGGTGGCTGCAGGAGGTAATGACAGGGGAGTCAGTTGTGAGTGCGAAGGGACTGGTGGCCACGGGAGGTAATGACAGGGGAGTCAGCTGTGAGTGTGAAGGGACTGGTGGCTACGGGAGGTAATGACAGGGGAGTCAGCTGTGAGTGTGAAGGGACTGGTGGCTGCAGGAGGTAATGACAGGGGAGTCAGTTGTGAGTGCGAAGGGACTGGTGGCCACGGGAGGTAATGACAGGGGAGTCAGCTGTGAGTGTGAAGGGACTGGTGGCCACGGGAGGTAATAAAAGGGGTATCAGTTGTGAGTGCGAAGGGACTGGTGGCCACGGGAGGAAATGACAGGGGAGTCAGTTGTGAGTTTGAAGGGACTGTTGGCCACGGGAGGTAATGACAGAAGTATCAGTTGTGAGTGCGAAGTAAAAGGTGACTACGGTAGGTAATGACAGTGGAGTCAGTTGTGATCACGAAGGGACTGGTGGCTACGGGAGGTAATGACAGGGGAGTCAGTTGAGAGTGTGAGGGACTGGTGGCTACGGGAATGTTCGAGAAGGGGGCGTGGTCAGGCGACGGAAGAGGACCGTGGAGTCTGCCGTTGGAGCGAGTGTCCAGAGTCGGCGAGAAGGGTCGGGAAGGGGGCGTGGCCTCGTGTCGGTATATAAAAGGGAGTCGCACAGGGGACTCGGGGCTGTCGCGGTGGGGGACTCCGGCTGATGTCACGTGAACGCGTCTTCAATAAAGTGCCATCTCAAGAGACGTGTGTCAAGCCGTCATTACACTAGTATTATACAGACACACACACTTGCAAGTCCTCACTTAAGAAAACGTGAACGATTATTCTACATTTCTACCGTGATATATTTTTGCGGAGTTCAATGACTAAGTTGTGTTTAAGTAATATTGCGACATGAGACCGATTTATAACTTAGAGTTTATTAAGCATTTTTTTGTTTCACATCACACAAGCAAAGCAATTGCAGGGCTGCGCCTTTAACACGTTCAAAAACAGCAACAATCATTTAATAGCCACCACCAGCATCACCACAACTACGTTCAAGTCGAATAATTGTGTAAGTCCGTACATTAATACACGCGTAACTCTTATAGCTTAGGTTATCAGGAAGTGCGCGATATTCTTACATCGTGATCTCTATTAAACAGTCGTGTCTTGCTGTTTCTACTCAACTGGTTAAATGTCTGTGAAGTGTCTCGAGCATCGCGCAGCTGCGGTGAGTTCAAGGCAGATGGACGGCTATGTAGGTGAGTGGGTAGGTGAGGAGGTGTGTAGGTGAGTAGGTGTGTAGGTGGGTGAGTAGGTGTGTAGGTGAGTAGGTGTGTAGGTGGGTAGGTGAGTAGGTGGGTAGGTGAGGAGGTGTGTAGGTGAGTAGGTGTGTAGGTGAGTAGGTGGGTAGGTGAGGAGGTGTGTAGGTGAGTAGGTGGCTAGGTGAGGAGGTGTGTAGTTGAGAAGGTGTGTAGGTGGGTGAGTAGGTGTTTAGGTGAGTAGGTGTGTAGGTGGGTGTGTAGGTGAGTAGGTAAGTAGGTGTGTAGGTGAGTAGGTGTGTAGGTGGGTGAGTAGGTGTGTAGGTGAGTAGGTGTGTAGATGAGTAAGAGAGTGAGAAGGTGAGTGGGTGGGTGAGTAGGTGAGTGGCTGGGTGAGTAGGTGAGCGAGTGGGTGAGTAGGTGAGCGAGTGGGTGAGTAGGTGAGTGGCTGGGTGAGTAGGTGAGCGAGTGGGTGAGTAGGTGAGTACGTGAGTGGGTGAGTAGGTGGGTACGTGAGTAGGTGAGTAGGTGAGTGAGAAGGTGAGTGGGTGTGTAGGTGGGTGAGTAGGGTGTGCACCTTGAGGCCACTTCACGTGGCCTCAAGGTGCACATGGCCTGGCACAAGCGTCGTGGTGACGTGATCGTCACTTAGTGGTGAATGGCGGTTGTTATTGTTGAGTAGGTGTGTAGGTGAGTAGGTGAGTGAGAAGGTGAGTGGGTGGGTGAGCGAGTGGGTGAGTAGGTGGGTACGTAAGTAGGTGTGTAGGTGAGTAGGTGTGTTGTTGATTAGGTGAGTGAGAAGGTGAGTGGGTGGGTGAGTAGGTGAGTGGCTGGGTGAGTAGGTGAGCGAGTGTGTGAGTAGGTGGGTATGTGAGTGGGTGTGTAGGTGAGTGGGTGAGTAGGCGAGTTCCAGGCCGATGCACCGCTGACCGCGACGCTCCACATCTCAAACTCGTGGTGTCGGGGTGGAGGGTGTTCCTCGTCATCCTCAGCCGCTCGCCCTGCCCGGCGGAGCGCAGAGCGGTCCCCACGAGACTCCGCCAGGGGGCCCTCCAACCCCACCGAGCGCGGTCCCGAAACCTCCCTGGTGATATCTTGATTTGAAGCTTTCGTGACTGCAGGAATCCATACTCTTTGGTTCTTTCGGTAAAGCCACGTAGGTATAAAAATAAAATAAATCACGACGTTTCGGGCGCTACACAAGCGGACTCCGTGTTGATGTTTGACGTCGGCTTCAACGTTCCCCGAACGTCCTCGTTACTCCACGGACTCGGCTCCAATGCCGCCGTAGCTGACGACGACGACGATGATGTCCGTGCGTGCTGGGGCTCTGGGTGGCGATCATCAAGGGGAGTCCATCACCGGGCGCCGTGGCTCCCAAAGAGGCGGCCGCCCCACGACGCCCTCGGCTGCTCGCTCCCAGTTCGCCCCCCGCAGCTTGCAGCCGAGGTGGGGGGAGCGGCGGGGGTGGTGAATGGATTCGCCCACAACGTCAACGTCGATGTCCCGCCTTGCTCTTTGCACTTCGTTCTCGTCGTGAGGCTGCACCCCCCCCACCCGCGGCGGTCTCTGTTTGGTTTTGCCCAACTTCACGTGCAGGTCAAACGAGAGAGGAGAGAGGGAGCGAGCCCAGAGAGCTTCCCATGTCGCGCGATCTTCAGTGCCAAAGGGAGTCTGTAGCAGCAGCAGCAGCAGGACCCCTCGTGGTCCAGGTGAGTTGCTGTACCTGACTCGACCACCAGATGGAAGTGTTACACCCCCCCCCCTCCCCCAGGTAGACCCCAGGGTTGCCCGGTCGTAACGTTGTTGTCGTATGCCTCGTAGATGCCGAGCCAGGTGTGGGGTGGCAGCCGCTTCGTTTGTCCACAGAGCTGCTGATGATGATGGGGGGGGGGGGGGTGGTGGTCGACACGTCCCGCCGCTGATCAACGCCCGCAGGGTGGGTTGCTGTTGGGGGTCAAACGTTGGAGGCAGCACGCCGACTCTGCCCGCCGCGAGAGCTGTTGGCTGCCCGGGGGTGGAAGGGGGAAGCCAGAAAGGCGATCGGTCGGAGTGGCCGACGGGGCAACAGCTTCTCAGTGTCTTTGGAGTCGGTTTTGGTCGAAATGGGGTTTTGTTGTTGTTGTTGTTGTTGTTGCGTGACCGGTAAACCGGTTATAACCGGTTTGTTACGCAAGTATGAATGTGTAAGAAATACAGGCTCGACCACTTCTTGTGTTTTGAACAAAAAGACAACTGGACATCGCAGTGGCGTAACGGGTAAAGTGACGACGGACTTTGACGTCCAGAAGTCGCCGTTTACAATCGTCAGCACGGGGGGGTGGGGGGGGAGCTGCAACCTTGAACCTTCGAACAATCGGTGCCATCGTTTTCGTGACAATTGTCGGTGCGATAATTCGCGTAATATTGAATTTATATATCTTTATACGTCCACAATAGAGGGGGTTCTTTTGGATTGGATCGCGTAAATATTTAAATGTGTCGTTCAACCCGCCACCACCCTGACACGGCCAATTGGTAAGGTTTGACACGGAAACTGAACGTGCCAATTCGTTACGAGTACAGCACAGCGGTGTGTTGGAGAGGAAATCCACAAGATTGACATTATATAATTATCCCGTCACGATACTTCAATCGCTCATAACTTCCCTCGGGAAGCACGGACAAATATCAGATGAGAAGAGCGTTGTAGCGGTCCTCAAGGCAGACGACAAGAGAGTGATGTTCCGATAGAATCGGCCCAAGGAATCGGGAGATGTTAGAGGAGAGAGCGATTTTTTTTTATGAGATAATTAAGATTTTTATTTTGTTTTGGATTCACGAAATAGGTGAAGTTCTTGACGAAATCTCATCTGACGACCTCAGTTATATATTGTGTATTAATTTTGTTACGTACATTTATGCGTGAATTTTACGTAGAGATTCATATAAATGTCACATCCATGAAACAAATATTTCGTAATTTAAAACTGTATATACATTTTATAAATGTGTATACATTTTAAATATGTCTTTTATTTAATTACAAGTTGTTTCGAGATGTGGTGCCTGGTGGTGTGCTTGTGAACAACCAAATCCATTTAAAACTTAAACTAACTTCTACAGCGGTTTGCCCTTCATGCACGCAAAGCCAATGCAGCGCTGCGCACTGAGTAGCCACGCGGCCTCACACCATCGACGCCTGTCGACAAGACCGCCTGGTGGGTCTCATCCACCTGCCCAGCCACAGTCCCGCCCGGCTGCCTGCCCAGGATCCCGCCCAGCCAAACAACCCCTCAGCTACCCGCCCACCCAGCCAACCAATAAAGCGGCGAACCCAACCACCACCTACCAACTGAGCCAGCCAATCACAGAGCCAGCCACCCACCCATCTGCCCGCCCACCCACCTATCCACTTGCCCAACAATCCGCCTATCCACCCACATACCAACTCAACCAACCACCCAAGCATCGAACGTAAAATAGACATTTCCGCAATCTGACTCCTCCGCTGACTACATAGCCCACGAGGCACACGTTTAACGACGTTAATAGCAGCATTTTGTTAGTCCACAGGTTCAATGGGACCAGCATCTCTCTTCTCTTCGTGCGTGTGGCAGCAGCAGCGGCGTGTTCATTGATAATTTGAATGAGAACCTCGAAGCCCCCTTGTGGCCAACAAACCTCACAATTTTTCTTGAACGAACATTTCTACGAATTTTTTTTACTTTTTTACAAATTGTAAGATTTTAAAAAAAGTTTTGCGTAAAATAAAATGGATTTTCTAAAAAATTTTTTTTTTTGGATTTTATCATAAAAATAATTCTAAGATTTTTAGAAACATTTATCTAAAATAAAAAAGATTGTCTAAAAAATTATATTATTTTACACTTGATAGAAATCATTTAAAGAGTTTTTGTTAAAAGAAAAAAGTATGAATTAATTAATTATTTCATGACAAAATATTAAAAATAAGGATTTTATTTTTTGTAAAATATAATAAAATGCTTAGCACTAAAAATGAACAAAACATTTTTAAAAAATACATTTTATTTTTACATAATTTCAAAATATTAGTTGTTTTGAGAAGTGTAGATGATGATGTGCTTGCGAACATGGAATCCATTTAAAACTTAAACTAACTTCTACAGCGGTTTGCCCTTCACGCACGCAAAGCCAATGCAGCGCTACGCTCAGAGTAGCCACGCGGCCTTACACCATCGACGCCTGTCGACAAGACCGCCTGGTGGGTCTCATCCACCTGCACAGCCACCGTCCCGCCCGGCTGCCTGCCCAGGATCTCGCCCAGCCAAACAACCCTCCAGCTACTCGCTCACCCAGCCAAACAATAAAGCGGCCAACCCAACCACCTACCAACTGAGCCAGCCAATCACAGAGCCAGCCACCCACCCATCTGCCCGCCCACCCACCTATCCACCCGCCCAACAATCCGCCTACCCACCCACATACCAACTCAACCAGCCACCCAAGCATCGAACGTAAAATAGACATTTCCGCAATCTGACTCCTCCGCTGACTACATAGCCCACGAGGCACACGTTTAAACACGTTAATAGCAGCATTTTGTCAGTCCACAGGTTCAATGGGACCAGCATCTCTCTTCTCTTCGTGCGTGTGGCAGCTGCAGCAGCGGCGTGTTCATTGATATTTTGAATGAGAACCTCGAAGCCCCCTTGTGGCCAACAAACCTCACAATTTTTCTTGAACAAACATTCTTACGAATTTTTTTACTTTTTTACAAATTGTAAGATTTTTTAAAAAGTTTTGCGTAAAATAAAATGGATTTTCTAAAAAAATTTTTTATTGGATTTTATCATAAAAATAATTCTAAGATTTTTAGAAACATTTATCTAAAATAAAAAAGATTGTCTATAAAATTATATATTTTTGTTCCAAAAATATATAATTATTTTACACTTCATAGAAATCATTTAAAGAGTTTTTGTTAAAAGAAAAAATATGGGGAATTAATTAATTAATTTATGACAAATTGTTAAAATAAGGATTTTATTTTTTATTAAATGTACAAAAATGCTTAGCACTAAAAATGAACAAAATTTTTTTTAAAAAATACATTTTATTTTTTTCATGATAATTTCAAAATATTAGTTGTTTTGAGAAGTGTAGGTGATGATGTGCTTGCGAATATGGAATCCATTTAAAACTTAAACTAACTTCTACAGCGGTTTGCCCTTCATGCACGCAAAGCCAATGCAGCGCTACGCTCAGAGTAGCCACGCGGCCTCACACCATTGACGCCTGTCGACAAGACCGCCTGGTGGGTCTCATCCACCTGCACAGCCACCGTCCCGCCCGGCTGCCTGCCCAAGATCCCGCCCAGCCAAACAACCCTTCAGCTACCCGCCCACTCAGCCAACCAATAAAGCGGCCAACCCAACGACCACCTACCAACTGAACCAGCCAATCACACAGCCAGCCACCCACCCATCTGCCCGCCCACCCACCTATCCACCCGCCCAATAATCCGCCTACCCACCCACATACAAACTCAACCAACCACCCAAGCATCGAACGTAAAATAGACATTTCCGCAATCTGACTCCTCCGCTGACTACATAGCGCACAAGGCACACCTTCAAACACGTTAATAGCAGCATTTTGTCAGTTCATATGTTCAATGGGACCAGCATCGAATCAGATTCAACGACTAAGCGTATATTTTCAGAGCACTTTTTTTGTTTGCATATTCACCACAAGTACTTGTGCCAGAAAAGGTAAAACGTCCCATATTGTAGCTGTACACTGCGGGCTATAAATGCCCTGTTAGTGTTGGTCATTTCTGCCTTTTCAAATTAGGGTTTAATTTTTTGAGACGACGCTCTATAGAAATATATTTTTGGTGTGGACCAATCAGTTTCAACGTAATGCATATATTTGTTATAAGACCATGTCTTCTTTTTGCGTTTTCACCACAATTACGCGTGCTTAATGCAGACCACATTCGTTTTAAAAGGTTTATTTTTGTTTGTTTAACATCGAACACCTGTTTTATTGCCAGAAAGGGTAAACCTTATTCTTGTTTTCACACTCCCCAGAAGCGTCCCATATTGTAGCTGTACACTGCGGGCTATAAATGCCCTGTTCGTGTTAATAATTTCTGCTGTTTGCGTTTTGGCGTTCTCTTATTTAATACTTTGAGACTAGGGTCTAAAGAATGCTGTTTCAGGTGTTGACCGATCAGTTTCAACACAATGCATATACTATACTTATTTTCGGACCGTGTCTTTTTCTTTGCATGTTCATCACAAGTTCGTGTGCTTAATGCAGACCAGAATGTAAAATAGACATTCACGCAATCTAATATCTGGGCTGACTAAATGTATTAATGTTGAACTTCTTTCGCACCCTACTCAGACAACCACGCTTATCGGAAGTGCGGATTCAGGAAGACATTGAGTGAAACTGGACGATACAGGGAACACTGGGAGACACGGGGATACGTCTGCACCTTCCATTAGCACGATTAGCGACGTAGGGTGCAACAGATGTACAGAATAGACGAGAGATGAGTGGAGTCACTCCCAATGGAAATACCGTTTGATTAATGATATTCATTACAAGTGTAATGATAGTAGAGCCTCCATGCGCTGTGAGTGGACTGATGGCCACGGGAGGTAATGACAGGGGAGTCAGTTGGGAGTGTGAAGGGACTGGTGGCTACGACGGGTAATAACAGGGATATCAATTGTGAGTGCGAAGGGACTGGTGGCCACGGGAGATAATGACAGGGGAGTCAGTTGGGAGTGTGAAGGGACTGGTGGCTACGGGAGGTAATGACAGGGGAGTCAGCTGTGTGTGCGAAGGGACTGGTGGCAACGGGAGGTAATGACAGAAGTATCAGTTGTGAGTGCGAAGGGACTGGTGGCTACGGGAGGTAATGACAGGGGAGTCAGTTGTGAGTGTGAAGGGACTAGTGGCCACGGGAGGTAATAAAAGGGGTATCAGTTGCGAGTGCGAAGGGACTGGTGGCCACGGGAGGTAATGACAGGGGAGTCAGCTGTGAGTATGAAGGGACTGGTGACTACGGGAGGTAATGACTGGGGAGTCAGTTGTGAGTGTGAAGGGACTGGTGGCCACGGGAGGTAATGACAGGGGAGTAAGTTGTGAGCGCGAAGGGACTGGTGGCTACGGGAGGTAATGACAGGGGAGTCAGTTGTGAGTGGGAAGGGACTGGTGGCCACGGGAGGTAATGACAGGGGAGTCAGTTGTGAGTGTGAAGGGACTGGTGGCTACGGGAATGTTTGGGAAGGGGGCGTGATCAGGTGACGGAGGAGGACCGTGGAGTCTGCCGGTTTTTGCGAGCGTCCAGAGTCGGCGAGAAGGTTCGGGAAGGGGGCGTGGCCTCGTGTCGGTATGTAAAAGGGAGACGCACAGGGGACTCTGGGCTGTCGCGGTGGGGGGACTCCGGCTGATGTCACGTGAACGCGTCTTCAATAAAGTGCCATCTCAAGAGACGTGTGTCAAGCCGTCATTACACCAGTATTATACAGACACACACACTTGCAAGTCCTCACTTAAGAAAGCGTGAACGATTCTACATTTCTACCGTGATATATATTTTGCGGAGTTCAACTGACTAAGTTGTGTTTAAGTAATATGGCGACATGAGACCGATTTATAATTTAGAGTTTATTAAGCATTTTTTTGTTTCACATCACACAAGCAAAGCAATTGCAGGGCTGCGCCTTTAACACGTTCAAAACAGCAACAATCATTTAATAGCCACCACCAGCACCACCACAACTACGTTCAAGTCGAATAATTGTGTAAGTCAGTACATTAATACACGCGTAACTCTTATAACTTAGGTTATCAGGAAGTGCGCGATATTCTTACATCGTGATCTCTATTAAACAGTCGTGTCTTGCTGTTTCTACTCAACTGGTTAAATGTCTGTGAAGAGTCTCGAGCAGCGCGCAGCTGCGGTGAGTTCAAGGCAGATGGACTGCTATGTAGGTGAGTGGGTAGGTGAGGAGGTGTGTAGGTGAGTAGGTGTGTAGGTGGGTGAGTAGGTGTGTAGGTGAGTAGGTGGGTAGGTGAGTAGGTGGGTAGGTGAGGAGGTGTGTAGGTGAGTAGGTGTGTAGGTGAGTAGGTGGCTAGGTGAGGAGGTGTGTAGGTGAGTAGGTGTGTAGGTGGGTGAGTAGGTGTGTAGGTGAGTAGGTATGTAGGTGAGTAGGTGGGTAGGTGAGTAGGTGGGTAGGTGAGGAGGTGTGTAGGTGAGTAGGTGGGTAGGTGAGGAGGTGTGTAGGTGAGTAGGTGGCTAGGTGAGGAGGTGTGTAGTTGAGTACGTGAGTGAGAAGGTGAGTGGGTGGGTGAGTAGGTGAGTGGCTGGGTTAGTAGGTGAGCGAGTGGGTGAGTAGGTGAGTGGCTGGGTGAGTAGGTGAGCGAGTGGGTGAGTAGGTGAGTACGTGAGTGGGTGAGTAGGTGGGTACGTGAGTAGGCGAGTAGGTGAGTGAGAAGGTGAGTGGGTGTGTAGGTGGGTGAGTAGGGTGTGCACCTTGAGGCCACTTCACGTGGCCTCAAGGTGCACATGGCCTGGCACAAGCGTCGTGGTGACGTGATCGTCACTTAGTGGCGAATGGCGGTTGTTATTGTTGAGTAGGTGTGTAGGTGAGTGAGAAGGTGAGTGGGTGGGTGAGCGAGTGGGTGAGTAGGTGGGTACGTAAGTAGGTGTGTTGTTGATTAGGTGAGTGAGAAGGTGAGTGGGTGGGTGAGTAGGTGAGTGGCTGGGTGAGTAGGTGAACGAGTGGGTGAGTAGGAGAGTACGTGAGTGGGTGTGTAGGTGAGTGGGTGAGTAGGCGAGTTCCAGGCCGATGCACCGCTGACCACGAAGCTCCACATCTCAAACTCGTGGTGTCGGGGTGGAGGGGGTCCCTCGTCATCCTCAGGCGCTCGCCCCTGCCCGGCGGAGCGCAGAGCGGTCCCCACGAGACTCCGCCAGGGGGCCCTCCAACCCCACCGAGCGCGGTCCCGAGACCTCCGTGGTGATATCTTGATTTGAAGCTTTCGTGACTGCAGGAATCCATACTCTATGGTTCTTTCGGTAAAGCCACGTAGGTATAAAAATAAAATAAATCACGACGTTTCGGGCGCGACACAAGCGGACTCCGTGGTGATGTTTGACGTCGGCTTCAACGTTCCCCGAACGTCCTCGTTCCTCCACGGACTCGGCTCCAATGCCGCCGTAGCTGACGACGACGACGACGATGATGTCCGTGCGTGCTGGGGCTCTGGGTGGCGATCGTCAAGGGGAGTCCATCACCGGGCGCCGTGGCTCCCAAAGAGGCGGCCGCCCCACGACGCCCTCGGCTGCTCGCTCCCAGTTCGCCCCCCCGCAGCTTGCAGCCGAGGTGGGGGGAGCGGCGGGGGTGGTGAATGGATTCGCCCACAACGTCAACGTCGATGTCCCGCCTTGCTCTTTGCACTTCGTTCTCGTCGTGAGGCTGCACCCCCCCCCCCCCCCCCGCGGCGGTCTCTGTTTGGTTTTGCCCAACTTCACGTGCAGGTCAAACGAGAGAGGAGAGAGGGAGCGAGCCCAGAGAGCTTCCCATGTCGCGCGATCTTCAGTGCCAAAGGGAGTCTGTAGCAGCAGCAGCAGCAGGACCCCTCGTGGTCCAGGTGAGTTGCTGTACCTGAATCGACCACCAGATCGAAGTGTTACACCCCCCCCTCCCCCAGGTAGACCCCAGGGTTGCCCGGTCGTAACGTTGTTGTCGTATGCCTCGTAGATGCCGAGCCAGGTGTGGGGTGGCAGCCGCTTCGTTTGTCCACAGAGCTGCTGATGATGATGATGGGGGTGGTGGTCGACACGTCCCGCCGCTGATCAACGCCCGCAGGGTGGGTTGCTGTTGGGGGTCAAACGTTGGAGGCAGCACGCCGACTCTGCCCGCCGCGAGAGCTGTTGGCTGCCCGGGGGTGGAAGGGGGAAGCCAGAAAGGCGATCGGTCGGAGTGGCCGACGGGGCAACAGCTTCTCAGTGTCTTTGGAGTCGGTTTTGGTCGAAATGGGGTTTTGTTGTTGTTGTTGTTGTTGCGTGACCGGTAAACCGGTTATAACCGGTTTGTTACGCAAGTATGAATGTGTAAGAAATACAGGCTCGACCACTTCTTGTGTTTTGAACAAAAAGACAACTGGACATCGCAGTGGCGTAACGGGTAAAGTGACGACGGACTTTGACGTCCAGAAGTCGCCGTTTACAATCGTCAGCACGGGGGGGTGGGGGGGGAGCTGCAACCTTGAACCTTCGAACAATCGGTGCCATCGTTTTCGTGCCAATTGTCGGTGCGATAATTCGCATAAGATTGAATTTATATATCTTTATACGTCCACAGTAGAGGGGGTTCTTTTGACTTGGATCGCGTAAATATATAAATGTGTCGTTCAACCCGCCACTACCCCGACACGGCCAATTGGTAAGGTTTGACACGGAAACTGAACGTGCCAAGTCGTTACGAGTACAGCACAGCGGTGTGTTGGAGAGGAAATTCACAATATTGACATTATATAATTATCCCGTCACGATACTTCAATCGCTCATCACTTCCCTCGGGAAGCACGGACAAATATGAGATGAGAAGAGCATTGTAGCGGTCCTCAAGGTAGAAGACAAAGAGTGATGCTCCGATAGAATCAGCCCAAGGAATCGGGAGATGTTAGAGGAGAGAGCGATTTTTTAAAATGAGACATTGAAGATTTTTTATTTTGTATAGGATTCACGAAATAGGTGAAGTTCTTGACGAAATCTCAACTGACGACCTCAGTTATATATTGTGTATTAATTTTGTTACGTACATTTATGCGTGAATTTTACGTAGAGATTCATATAAATGTCACATCCATGAAACAAATATTTCGTAATTTAAAAATGTATATACATTTTATAAATGTGTATACATTTTAAATGTCTTTTATTTAATTACAAGTTGTTTCGAGATGTGGTGGCTGGTGGTGTGCTTGCGAACAACCAAATCCATTTAAAACTTAAACTAACTTCTACAGCGGTTTGCCCTTCATGCACGCAAAGCCAATGCAGCGCTAAGCACAGAGTAGCCACGTGGCCTCACACCATCGACGCCTGTCGATAAGACCGCCTGGTGGGTCTCATCCACCTGCCCAGCCACCGTCCCGCAAGGCTGCCTGCCCAGGATCCCGCCCAGCCAAACAACCCCTCAGCTACCCGCCCACCCAGCCAACCAATAAAGCGGCCAACCCAACCACCACCTACCAACTGAGCCAGCCAATCACAGAGCCAGCCACCCACCCATCTGCTCGCCCACCCACCTATCCACCCGCCCAACAATCCGCCTACCCACCCACATACAAACTCAACCAACCACCCAAGCATCGAACGTAAAATAGACATTTCCGCAATCTGACTCCTCCGCTGACTACATAGCCCACGAGGCACACGTTTAAACACGTTAATAGCAGCATTTTGTCAGTCCACAGTTTCAATGGGACCAGCATCTCTCTTCTCTTCGTGCGTATGGCAGCAGCAGCGGCGTGTTCATTGATATTTTGCACGAGAACCTCGACGCCCCCTTGTGGCCAACAAACCTCACAATTTTTCTTGAACAAACATTTTTACGAATTTTTGTTTACTAATTCTATGATTTAAAAAAAAGTTCGACGTAAAATTAAATCGATTATTTAAAAATGTTTCTTTAATGTTTTTGTCATAAAATGTAATTTGACAGATTTTTAGAAATATTTATCTAAAATAAAAAAAATATATATACATTTTTTTCTATTTTATTTGTTACAAAAAGATATAAATATTTTACACTCGATAGAAAACATTTACATATATTTTTTGTAAAAAGATCAAAATAAAAAATTGAAATTAATTATTTTATAACAAAACATAAAATGTAAAAAATAAGGATTTTTTTTAATAAAATGTAAAAAAAATGCTTAGCACTAAAAATAAACGAAAACATCTTTTTTAAAATACATTTTATTTTTTCGTAATAATTTCAAATTATTAGTTGTTTTGAGAAGTGTAGATGATGATGTGCTTGCGAATATGGAATCCATTTCAAACTTAAAATAGCTTCTACGGCGGTCTTCTCTTCGTGTACGCAAACCAAATACAGCGCTCCGCACAGAGTAGCCACGCGGCCTCACACCATCGACGCCTGTCGACAAGACCGCCTGGTGGGTCTCATCCACCTGCCCAGCCACCGTCCCGCCCGGCTGCCTGCCCAGGATCCCGCCCAGCCAAACAACCCTCCAGCTACTCGCCCACCCAGCTAACCAATAAAGCGGCCAACCCAACCACCACCTACCAAGTGAACCAGCCAATCACAGAGCCAGCCACCCACCCATCTGACCGCCCACCCACCTATCCACCCACCTATCCACCCACCTATCCACCCACCTATCCACCCACCTATCCACCCGCCCAATAATCCGCCTACCCACCCACATACCAACTCAACCAACCACCCAAGCATCGAACGTAAAATAGACATTTCCGCAATCTGACTCCTCCGCTGACTACATAGCCCACGAGGCACACCTTTAAACACGTTAATAGCAGCATTTTGTCAGTCCACAGGTTCAATGGGACCAGCATCTCTCTTCTCTTCGTGCGTGTGGCAGCTGCAGCAGCGCCGTGTTCATTGATATTTTGAACGAGAACCTCGAAACCCGCTTGTAGCCAACAAACCTCACAATATTTCTTGAACAAACATTTTTACGAATATTTTTTTTTACAAATTGTAAGATTTGAAAAAAGTTTTGCGTAAAATGAAATGGATTACGAAAAAAAAGACTTTAATTAGATTTTTGTCGTTAAGATAATTCTAAGATTTTTAGAAACATTTATCTAAAATAAAAAAAAAATGTCTTAAATTTGTTTATTTTTTTTGTTCCAAAAAGATATAAATATTTTACCCTCGATAGAAAACATTTAAAGATTTTTTGTTAAAAGAAAGAATATGCGGAATTAATTAATTATTAAATGACAAAATACAAAAAAGAAGGATTTTTTTAATGAAATGTAAAAAAAATGCTTAGCACTAAAAATAAACAAAATTTTTTTTAATACATTTTTTTTTTTTCAGAATAATTTCAAATTATTAGTTGTTTTGAGAAGTGTAAGTGATGATATGCTTGCGAATATGGTATCCATTTCAAACTTAAACTAACTTCTACAGCGGTTTGCCCTTCATGCACGCAAAGCCAATGCAGCGCTGCGCACAGAGTAGCCCCGCGGCCTCACACCATCGACGCCTGTCGACAAGACCGCCTGGTGGGTCTCATCCACCTGCCCAGCCAACGTCCCGCCCGGCTGCCTGCCCAGGATCCCGCCCAGCCAAACAACCCCTCAGCTACCCGTCCACCCAGCCAACCAATAAAGCGGCCAACCCAACCACCACCTACCAACTGAACTAGCCAATCACAGAGCCAGCCACCCACCCATCTGCCCGCCCACCCACCTATCCACCCGCCCAACAATCCGCCTATCCACCCACATACAAACTCAACCAACCACCCAAGCGTCGAACGTAAAATAGACATTTCCGCAATCTGACTCCTCCGCTGACTACATAGCCCACAAGGCACACGTTTAAACACGTTAATAGCAGCATTTTGTCAGTCCACAGGTTCAATGGGACCAGCATCTCTCTTCTCTTCCTGCTTCTGGCAGCTGCAGCAGCGCCGTGTTCATTGATATTTTGAACGAGAACCTTGAAACCCGCTTGTAGCCAACAAACCTCACAATATTTCTTGAACAAACATTTTTACGATTTTTTTTTTTACAAATTGTAAGATTTATAAAAAAAAGTTTTGCGTAAAATAAAATGGATTAACTAAAAATAATTTTAATTGGATTTTTGTCGTAAAAATAATTCTACGTTTTTTAGAAACATTTATCTAAAATAAAAAAAACATTGTCTTAAAAAATTATATATTTTTTGTTACAAAAAGATATAAATATTTTACACTCGATAGAAAACATTTAAATATTTTTTGCTTAAAGATAAAATGTGGGGAAATAATTAATTATTTAATGACAAAATATAAAAATAAGGATCTTTTTTAATAAAATGTAAAAAAAAATGCTTAACACTTAAAATAAACAAGAACGTTTTTTTAAAATAAATTTCATTTTTTTCATAATAATTTCAAATTATTAGTTGTTTTGAGAAGTGTAGGTGATGATGTGCTTGCGAATATGGAATCCATTTGAAACTTAAAATAACTTCTAAGTCGGTTTTCTCTTCGTGTACGCAAACCAAATGCAGCGCTCCGCACAGAGTAGCCACGCGGCCTCACACCATTGACGCCTGTCGACAAGACCGCCTGGTGGGTCTCATCCACCTGCCCAGCCAACGTCCCGCCCGACTGCCTGCCCAGGATCCCGCCCGGCCAAACGACCCTTCAGCTACCCGCCCACCCAGCCAACCAATAAAGCGGCCAACGAATAAAGCGGCCAACCCACCCACCACCATCTACCAACTGCACCAGCGACTCACCAAGCCAGCCACCCACCCATCTGCCCTCCCACCCACCTATCCACCCACCTATCCACCCGCCCAACCACCCGCCCAACCACCCGCCCATCCACCCGCCCAACCACCCGCCCATCCACCCGCCCAACAAGCCGCCTACCCACCCATACACAAACTCAACCAGCCACCCAAGCATCGAAAGTAAAATAGACATTTCCGCAATCTCATTCATCCGCTGACTACAGAGCGCACAAGGCACACCTTCAAACACGTTAATAGTCGCATTTTGTCAGTTCACATGTTCAATGGGACCAGCATCGAATCAGATTCAACGACAATGCGTATATTTTCAGAGCACTTTTTTGTTTGCATGTTCACCACAAGGAAGTGTGCCAGAAAAGGTAAAACGTCCCATATTGTAGCTGTACACTGCGGGCTATAAATGCCCTGTTAGTGTTGGTCATTTCTGTCCTTTCTATTTTGGCCATTTTCGGTCTAATATTTTGAGACGACGCTCTATAGAAAGATATTTTTGGTGTGGACCAATCAGTTTCAACGTAATGCATATATTTGTTATCAGACCATCTCTTTTTTCTTTGCATTTTCACCACAATTACGCGTGCTTAATGAAGACCAGAATCGTTTAAAAAGGTTTATTTGTGGTTGTTTAACATCTGAACACCTGGTTTATTGCCAGAAAGGGTAAACCTTATTGTTGTTTTCACACTCCCCAGAAGCGTCCCATATTGTAGCTGTACACTGCGGGCTATAAATGCCCTGTTCGTGTTAATAATTTCTGCTGTTTGCGTTTTGGCGTTCTCTTATTTAATACTTTGAGACTAGGGTCTAAAGAAAGCTGTTTCAGGTGTGGACCGATCAGTTTCAACACAATGCATATACTATATTTATTATCGGACCGTGTCTTTTCTTTGCATGTTCATCACAAGTTCGTGTGCTCAATGCAGACCAGAATGTAAAATAGATATTTACGCGATCTAATATCTGGGCTGACAATGTATTAATGTTGAACTTCATTCGCACCCTACTCAGACAACCGCGCTTATCGGAGGTGCGGATACAGGAAGACATTGAGTGAAACTGGACGATACAGGGGACACTGGGAGACACGGGGATACGTCTGCACCTCCCATTAGCACGATTAGCGACGTAGGGTGCAACAGATGTACAGAATAGACGAGAGATGAGTGGAGTCCCTCCCAATGGAAATACCGTTTGATTCATGATATTCATTACAAGTGTAATGACAGTAGAGCCTCCATGCGCTTTGAGTGGACTGATGGCTACGGGAGGTAATGACCGGGGTATCAGTTGTGAGCGCGAAGGGACTGGTGGCTACGGGAGGTAATGACAGCGGGAGTCAGCTGTGAGTATGAAGGGACTGGTGGCCACGGGAGGTAATAAAAGGGGTATCAGTTGTGAGTGCGAAGGGACTGGTGGCCACGGAAGGAAATGACAAGGGAGTCAGCTGTGAGTATGAAGGGACTGGTGTCTACGGGAGGTAATGACAGGGGAGTCAGTTGTGAGTTTGAAGGGACTGTTGGCCACGGGAGGTAATGACAGAAGTATCAGTTGTGAGTGCGAAGTGAATGGTGACTACGGTAGGTAATGACAGTGGAGTCAGTTGTGATCACGAAGGGACTGGTGGCTACGGGAGGTAATGACAGGGGAGTCAGTTGTGAGTGTGAAGAGACTGGTGGCTACGGGAATGTTCGAGAAGAGGGCTTGGCCTCGTGTCGGTATATAAAAGGGAGTCGCACAGGGGATTCGGGGCTGTCGCGGTGGGGGACTCCGGCTGATGTCACGTGAACGCGTCTTCAATAAAGTGCCATCTCAAGAGACGTGTGTCAAGCCGTCATGACACCAGTATTATACAGACACACACACTTGCAAGTCCTCACTTAAGAAAACGTGACGATTATTATACGTTTCTACCGTGATATGTTTGCCGAGTACAATGACTAAGTTGTGTTTAAGTAATATTGCGACATGAGACCGATTTATAATTTAGAGTTTATTAAGCATTTTATTGTTTCACATCACACAAGCAAAGCAATTGCAGGGCTGCGCCTTTAACACGTTCAGAACAGCAATAATAATTTAATAGCCACCACCAGCACCACCACAACTACGTTCAAGTCGAATAATTGTGTAAGTCAGTACATTAATACACGCGTAACTCTTATAACTTAGGTTATCAGGAAGTGCGCGAAATTCTTACATCGTGATCTCTATTAAACAGTCGTGTCTTGCTGTTTCTACTCAACTGGTGAAATGTCTGTGAAGAGTCTCGAGCATCGCGCAGCTGCGGTGAGTTCAAGGCAGATGGACGGCTCAGTAGGTGAGTGGGTAGGTGAGTAGGTGAGGAGGTGTGTAGGTGAGGAGGTGTGTAGGTGAGGAGGTGTGTAGGTGAGGAGGTGTGTAGGTGAGGAGGTGTGTAGGTAGGTGTGTAGGTGAGTAGGTGTGTAGGTGAGTAGGTGGGTGAGTAGGTGTGTAGGTGAGTAAGTGTGTAGGTGAGTAGGTGTGTAGGTGAGTAGGTGTGTAGGTGGGTGAGTAGGTGTGTAGGTGAGTAAGTGTGTAGGTGTGTAGGTGAGTAGGTGTGTAGGTGAGTGAGAAGGTGAGTGAGTGTGTAGGTGGGTGAGTAGGTGTGTCCACCTTGAGGCCACTTCACGTGGCCTCAAGGTGCACATGGCCTGGCACAAAGGTCGTGGTGATGTCACAGCCACTTAGTGGCGAATGGCGGTTGTTGTTGTTGAGTAGGTGTGTAGGTGAGTAGGTGTGTAGGTGAGTAGGTGAGTGAGAAGGTGAGTGGGTGTGTGAGTAGGTGAGTGGCTGGGTGAGTAGGTGGGTACGTGAGTAGGTGTGTAGGTGAGTGGGTGAGTAGGCGAGTTCCAGGCTGATGCACCGCTGACCGCGAAGCTCCACATCTCAAACTCGTCTTGTCGGGGTGGAGGGGGTCCCTCGTCATCCTCAGCCGCTCGCCCCTGCCCCGGCGGAGCGCAGAGCGGTCCCCACGAGACTCCGCCAGGGGGCCCTCCAACCCCACCGAGCGCGGTCCCGAGACCTCCCTTGTGATATCTTAATTTGAAGCTTTCGTGACTGCAGGAATCCATTCTCTTTGGTTCTTTCGGTAAAGCCACGTAGGTACAAAAATAAAATAAATCACGACGTTTCGGGCGCAACACAAGCGCACTCCATGGTGATGTTTGACGTTGGCTTCAACGTTCCCCGAACGTCCTCGTTCCTCCACGGACTCGGCTCCAATGCCGCCGTAGCTGACGACGACGACGACGATGATGTCCGTGCGTGCTGGGGCTCTGGGTGGCGATCGTCAAGGGGAGTCCATCACCGGGCGCCGTGGCTCCCAAAGAGGCGGCCGCCCCACGATGCCCTCGGCTGCTCGCTCCCAGTTCGCCCCCCGCAGCTTGCAGCCGAGGTGGGGGGAGCGGCGGGGGTGGTGAATGGATTCGCCCACAACGTCAACGTCGATGTCTCGCCTTGCTCTTTGCACTTCGTTCTCGTCGTGAGGCTGCACACCCCCCCCACCACTCCCCCGCGGCGGTCTCTGTTTGGTTTTGCCCAACTTCACGTGCAGGTCAAACGAGAGAGGAGAGAGGGAGCGAGCCCAGAGAGCTTCCCATGTCGCGCGATCTTCAGTGCCAAAGGGAGTCTGTAGCTGCAGCAGGACCCCTCGTGGTCCAGGTGAGTTGCTGTACCTGAATCGACCACCAGATGGAAGTGTTACACCCCCCCCAGGTAGACCCCAGGGTTGCCCGGTCGTAACGTTGTTGTCGTATGCCTCGTAGATGCCGAGCCAGGTGTGGGGTGGCAGCCGCTTCGTTTGTCCACAGAGCTGCTGATGATGATGGGGGAGGGGGTGGTGGTCGACACGGCCCGCCGCTGATCAACGCCCGCAGGGTGGGTTGCTGTTGGGGGTCAAACGTTGGAGGCAGCACGCCGACTCTGCCCGCCGCGAGAGCTGTTGGCTGCCCGGGGGTGGAAGGGGGAAGCCAGAAAGGCGATCGGTCGGAGTGGCCGACGGGGCAACAGCTTCTCAGTGTCTTTGGAGTCGGTTTTGGTCGAAATGGGGTTTTGTTGTTGTTGTTGTTGCGTGACCGGTAAACCGGTTATAACCGGTTTGTTACGCAAGTATGAATGTGTAAGAAATACAGGCTCGACCACTTCTTGTGTTTTGAATAAAAAGACAACTGGACATCGCAGTGGCGTAACGGGTAAAGTGACGACGGACTTGGACGTCCAGAAGTCGCCGTTTACAATCGTCAGCACGGGGGGGTGGGGGGGGGAGCTGCAACCTTGAACCTTCGAACAATCGGTGCCATCGTTTTCGTGACAATTGTCGGTGCGATAATTCGCGTAAGATTGAATTTATATATCTTTATACGTCCACAGTAGAGGGGGTTCTTTTGGCTTGGATCGCGTAAATATATAAATGTGTCGTTCAACCCGCCACTACCCCGACACGGCCAATTGGTAAGGTTTGACACGGAAACTGAACGTGCCAATTCGTTACGAGTACAGCACAGCGGTGTGTTGGAGATGAAATCCACAAGATTGACATTATATAATTATCCCGTCACGATACTTCAATCGCTCATAACTTCCCTCGGGAAGCACGGACAAATATCAGATGAGAAGAGCGTTGTAGCGGTCCTCAAGGCAGACGACAAGAGAGTGATGTTCCGATAGAATCGGCCCAAGGAATCGGGAGATGTTAGAGGAGAGAGCGATTTTTTTTAAATGAGATAATTAAGATTTTTATTTTGTTTTGGATTCACGAAATAGGTGAAGTTCTTGACGAAATCTCATCTGACGACCTCAGTTATATATTGTGTATTAATTTTGTTACGTACATTCATGCGTGAATTTTACGTAGAGATTCATATAAATGTCACATCCATGAAACAAATATTTCGTAATTTAAAACTGTATATACATTTTATAAATGTGTATACATTTTAAATATGTCTTTTATTTAATTACAAGTTGTTTCGAGATGTGGTGCCTGGTGGTGTGCTTGTGAACAACCAAATCCATTTAAAACTTAAACTAACTTCTACAGCGGTTTGCCCTTCATGCACGCAAAGCCAATGCAGCGCTGCGCACAGAGTAGCCACGCGGCCTCACACCATCGACGCCTGTCGACAAGACCGCCTGGTGGGTCTCATCCACCTGCCCAGCCACAGTCCCGCCCGGCTGCCTGCCCAGGATCCCGCCCAGCCAAACAACCCCTCAGCTACCCGCCCACCCAGCCAACCAATAAAGCGGCGAACCCAACCACCACCTACCAACTGAGCCAGCCAATCACAGAGCCAGCCACCCACCCATCTGCCCGCCCACCCACCTATCCACTTGCCCAACAATCCGCCTATCCACCCACATACCAACTCAACCAACCACCCAAGCATCGAACGTAAAATAGACATTTCCGCAATCTGACTCCTCCGCTGACTACATAGCCCACGAGGCACACGTTTAACGACGTTAATAGCAGCATTTTGTTAGTCCACAGGTTCAATGGGACCAGCATCTCTCTTCTCTTCGTGCGTGTGGCAGCAGCAGCGGCGTGTTCATTGATAATTTGAATGAGAACCTCGAAGCCCCCTTGTGGCCAACAAACCTCACAATTTTTCTTGAACGAACATTTCTACGAATTTTTTTTACTTTTTTACAAATTGTAAGATTTTAAAAAAAGTTTTGCGTAAAATAAAATGGATTTTCTAAAAAATTTTTTTTTTTGGATTTTATCATAAAAATAATTCTAAGATTTTTAGAAACATTTATCTAAAATAAAAAAGATTGTCTAAAAAATTATATTATTTTACACTTGATAGAAATCATTTAAAGAGTTTTTGTTAAAAGAAAAAAGTATGAATTAATTAATTATTTCATGACAAAATATTAAAAATAAGGATTTTATTTTTTGTAAAATATAATAAAATGCTTAGCACTAAAAATGAACAAAACATTTTTAAAAAATACATTTTATTTTTACATAATTTCAAAATATTAGTTGTTTTGAGAAGTGTAGATGATGATGTGCTTGCGAACATGGAATCCATTTAAAACTTAAACTAACTTCTACAGCGGTTTGCCCTTCACGCACGCAAAGCCAATGCAGCGCTACGCTCAGAGTAGCCACGCGGCCTTACACCATCGACGCCTGTCGACAAGACCGCCTGGTGGGTCTCATCCACCTGCACAGCCACCGTCCCGCCCGGCTGCCTGCCCAGGATCTCGCCCAGCCAAACAACCCTCCAGCTACTCGCTCACCCAGCCAAACAATAAAGCGGCCAACCCAACCACCTACCAACTGAGCCAGCCAATCACAGAGCCAGCCACCCACCCATCTGCCCGCCCACCCACCTATCCACCCGCCCAACAATCCGCCTACCCACCCACATACCAACTCAACCAGCCACCCAAGCATCGAACGTAAAATAGACATTTCCGCAATCTGACTCCTCCGCTGACTACATAGCCCACGAGGCACACGTTTAAACACGTTAATAGCAGCATTTTGTCAGTCCACAGGTTCAATGGGACCAGCATCTCTCTTCTCTTCGTGCGTGTGGCAGCTGCAGCAGCGGCGTGTTCATTGATATTTTGAATGAGAACCTCGAAGCCCCCTTGTGGCCAACAAACCTCACAATTTTTCTTGAACAAACATTCTTACGAATTTTTTTACTTTTTTACAAATTGTAAGATTTTTTAAAAAGTTTTGCGTAAAATAAAATGGATTTTCTAAAAAAATTTTTTATTGGATTTTATCATAAAAATAATTCTAAGATTTTTAGAAACATTTATCTAAAATAAAAAAGATTGTCTATAAAATTATATATTTTTGTTCCAAAAATATATAATTATTTTACACTTCATAGAAATCATTTAAAGAGTTTTTGTTAAAAGAAAAAATATGGGGAATTAATTAATTAATTTATGACAAATTGTTAAAATAAGGATTTTATTTTTTATTAAATGTACAAAAATGCTTAGCACTAAAAATGAACAAAATTTTTTTTAAAAAATACATTTTATTTTTTTCATGATAATTTCAAAATATTAGTTGTTTTGAGAAGTGTAGGTGATGATGTGCTTGCGAATATGGAATCCATTTAAAACTTAAACTAACTTCTACAGCGGTTTGCCCTTCATGCACGCAAAGCCAATGCAGCGCTACGCTCAGAGTAGCCACGCGGCCTCACACCATTGACGCCTGTCGACAAGACCGCCTGGTGGGTCTCATCCACCTGCACAGCCACCGTCCCGCCCGGCTGCCTGCCCAAGATCCCGCCCAGCCAAACAACCCTTCAGCTACCCGCCCACTCAGCCAACCAATAAAGCGGCCAACCCAACGACCACCTACCAACTGAACCAGCCAATCACACAGCCAGCCACCCACCCATCTGCCCGCCCACCCACCTATCCACCCGCCCAATAATCCGCCTACCCACCCACATACAAACTCAACCAACCACCCAAGCATCGAACGTAAAATAGACATTTCCGCAATCTGACTCCTCCGCTGACTACATAGCGCACAAGGCACACCTTCAAACACGTTAATAGCAGCATTTTGTCAGTTCATATGTTCAATGGGACCAGCATCGAATCAGATTCAACGACTAAGCGTATATTTTCAGAGCACTTTTTTTGTTTGCATATTCACCACAAGTACTTGTGCCAGAAAAGGTAAAACGTCCCATATTGTAGCTGTACACTGCGGGCTATAAATGCCCTGTTAGTGTTGGTCATTTCTGCCTTTTCAAATTAGGGTTTAATTTTTTGAGACGACGCTCTATAGAAATATATTTTTGGTGTGGACCAATCAGTTTCAACGTAATGCATATATTTGTTATAAGACCATGTCTTCTTTTTGCGTTTTCACCACAATTACGCGTGCTTAATGCAGACCACATTCGTTTTAAAAGGTTTATTTTTGTTTGTTTAACATCGAACACCTGTTTTATTGCCAGAAAGGGTAAACCTTATTCTTGTTTTCACACTCCCCAGAAGCGTCCCATATTGTAGCTGTACACTGCGGGCTATAAATGCCCTGTTCGTGTTAATAATTTCTGCTGTTTGCGTTTTGGCGTTCTCTTATTTAATACTTTGAGACTAGGGTCTAAAGAATGCTGTTTCAGGTGTTGACCGATCAGTTTCAACACAATGCATATACTATACTTATTTTCGGACCGTGTCTTTTTCTTTGCATGTTCATCACAAGTTCGTGTGCTTAATGCAGACCAGAATGTAAAATAGACATTCACGCAATCTAATATCTGGGCTGACTAAATGTATTAATGTTGAACTTCTTTCGCACCCTACTCAGACAACCACGCTTATCGGAAGTGCGGATTCAGGAAGACATTGAGTGAAACTGGACGATACAGGGAACACTGGGAGACACGGGGATACGTCTGCACCTTCCATTAGCACGATTAGCGACGTAGGGTGCAACAGATGTACAGAATAGACGAGAGATGAGTGGAGTCACTCCCAATGGAAATACCGTTTGATTAATGATATTCATTACAAGTGTAATGATAGTAGAGCCTCCATGCGCTGTGAGTGGACTGATGGCCACGGGAGGTAATGACAGGGGAGTCAGTTGGGAGTGTGAAGGGACTGGTGGCTACGACGGGTAATAACAGGGATATCAATTGTGAGTGCGAAGGGACTGGTGGCCACGGGAGATAATGACAGGGGAGTCAGTTGGGAGTGTGAAGGGACTGGTGGCTACGGGAGGTAATGACAGGGGAGTCAGCTGTGTGTGCGAAGGGACTGGTGGCAACGGGAGGTAATGACAGAAGTATCAGTTGTGAGTGCGAAGGGACTGGTGGCTACGGGAGGTAATGACAGGGGAGTCAGTTGTGAGTGTGAAGGGACTAGTGGCCACGGGAGGTAATAAAAGGGGTATCAGTTGCGAGTGCGAAGGGACTGGTGGCCACGGGAGGTAATGACAGGGGAGTCAGCTGTGAGTATGAAGGGACTGGTGACTACGGGAGGTAATGACTGGGGAGTCAGTTGTGAGTGTGAAGGGACTGGTGGCCACGGGAGGTAATGACAGGGGAGTAAGTTGTGAGCGCGAAGGGACTGGTGGCTACGGGAGGTAATGACAGGGGAGTCAGTTGTGAGTGGGAAGGGACTGGTGGCCACGGGAGGTAATGACAGGGGAGTCAGTTGTGAGTGTGAAGGGACTGGTGGCTACGGGAATGTTTGGGAAGGGGGCGTGATCAGGTGACGGAGGAGGACCGTGGAGTCTGCCGGTTTTTGCGAGCGTCCAGAGTCGGCGAGAAGGTTCGGGAAGGGGGCGTGGCCTCGTGTCGGTATGTAAAAGGGAGACGCACAGGGGACTCTGGGCTGTCGCGGTGGGGGGACTCCGGCTGATGTCACGTGAACGCGTCTTCAATAAAGTGCCATCTCAAGAGACGTGTGTCAAGCCGTCATTACACCAGTATTATACAGACACACACACTTGCAAGTCCTCACTTAAGAAAGCGTGAACGATTCTACATTTCTACCGTGATATATATTTTGCGGAGTTCAACTGACTAAGTTGTGTTTAAGTAATATGGCGACATGAGACCGATTTATAATTTAGAGTTTATTAAGCATTTTTTTGTTTCACATCACACAAGCAAAGCAATTGCAGGGCTGCGCCTTTAACACGTTCAAAACAGCAACAATCATTTAATAGCCACCACCAGCACCACCACAACTACGTTCAAGTCGAATAATTGTGTAAGTCAGTACATTAATACACGCGTAACTCTTATAACTTAGGTTATCAGGAAGTGCGCGATATTCTTACATCGTGATCTCTATTAAACAGTCGTGTCTTGCTGTTTCTACTCAACTGGTTAAATGTCTGTGAAGAGTCTCGAGCAGCGCGCAGCTGCGGTGAGTTCAAGGCAGATGGACTGCTATGTAGGTGAGTGGGTAGGTGAGGAGGTGTGTAGGTGAGTAGGTGTGTAGGTGGGTGAGTAGGTGTGTAGGTGAGTAGGTGGGTAGGTGAGTAGGTGGGTAGGTGAGGAGGTGTGTAGGTGAGTAGGTGTGTAGGTGAGTAGGTGGCTAGGTGAGGAGGTGTGTAGGTGAGTAGGTGTGTAGGTGGGTGAGTAGGTGTGTAGGTGAGTAGGTATGTAGGTGAGTAGGTGGGTAGGTGAGTAGGTGGGTAGGTGAGGAGGTGTGTAGGTGAGTAGGTGGGTAGGTGAGGAGGTGTGTAGGTGAGTAGGTGGCTAGGTGAGGAGGTGTGTAGTTGAGTACGTGAGTGAGAAGGTGAGTGGGTGGGTGAGTAGGTGAGTGGCTGGGTTAGTAGGTGAGCGAGTGGGTGAGTAGGTGAGTGGCTGGGTGAGTAGGTGAGCGAGTGGGTGAGTAGGTGAGTACGTGAGTGGGTGAGTAGGTGGGTACGTGAGTAGGCGAGTAGGTGAGTGAGAAGGTGAGTGGGTGTGTAGGTGGGTGAGTAGGGTGTGCACCTTGAGGCCACTTCACGTGGCCTCAAGGTGCACATGGCCTGGCACAAGCGTCGTGGTGACGTGATCGTCACTTAGTGGCGAATGGCGGTTGTTATTGTTGAGTAGGTGTGTAGGTGAGTGAGAAGGTGAGTGGGTGGGTGAGCGAGTGGGTGAGTAGGTGGGTACGTAAGTAGGTGTGTTGTTGATTAGGTGAGTGAGAAGGTGAGTGGGTGGGTGAGTAGGTGAGTGGCTGGGTGAGTAGGTGAACGAGTGGGTGAGTAGGAGAGTACGTGAGTGGGTGTGTAGGTGAGTGGGTGAGTAGGCGAGTTCCAGGCCGATGCACCGCTGACCACGAAGCTCCACATCTCAAACTCGTGGTGTCGGGGTGGAGGGGGTCCCTCGTCATCCTCAGGCGCTCGCCCCTGCCCGGCGGAGCGCAGAGCGGTCCCCACGAGACTCCGCCAGGGGGCCCTCCAACCCCACCGAGCGCGGTCCCGAGACCTCCGTGGTGATATCTTGATTTGAAGCTTTCGTGACTGCAGGAATCCATACTCTATGGTTCTTTCGGTAAAGCCACGTAGGTATAAAAATAAAATAAATCACGACGTTTCGGGCGCGACACAAGCGGACTCCGTGGTGATGTTTGACGTCGGCTTCAACGTTCCCCGAACGTCCTCGTTCCTCCACGGACTCGGCTCCAATGCCGCCGTAGCTGACGACGACGACGACGATGATGTCCGTGCGTGCTGGGGCTCTGGGTGGCGATCGTCAAGGGGAGTCCATCACCGGGCGCCGTGGCTCCCAAAGAGGCGGCCGCCCCACGACGCCCTCGGCTGCTCGCTCCCAGTTCGCCCCCCCGCAGCTTGCAGCCGAGGTGGGGGGAGCGGCGGGGGTGGTGAATGGATTCGCCCACAACGTCAACGTCGATGTCCCGCCTTGCTCTTTGCACTTCGTTCTCGTCGTGAGGCTGCACCCCCCCCCCCCCCCCCGCGGCGGTCTCTGTTTGGTTTTGCCCAACTTCACGTGCAGGTCAAACGAGAGAGGAGAGAGGGAGCGAGCCCAGAGAGCTTCCCATGTCGCGCGATCTTCAGTGCCAAAGGGAGTCTGTAGCAGCAGCAGCAGCAGGACCCCTCGTGGTCCAGGTGAGTTGCTGTACCTGAATCGACCACCAGATCGAAGTGTTACACCCCCCCCTCCCCCAGGTAGACCCCAGGGTTGCCCGGTCGTAACGTTGTTGTCGTATGCCTCGTAGATGCCGAGCCAGGTGTGGGGTGGCAGCCGCTTCGTTTGTCCACAGAGCTGCTGATGATGATGGGGGTGGTGGTCGACACGTCCCGCCGCTGATCAACGCCCGCAGGGTGGGTTGCTGTTGGGGGTCAAACGTTGGAGGCAGCACGCCGACTCTGCCCGCCGCGAGAGCTGTTGGCTGCCCGGGGGTGGAAGGGGGAAGCCAGAAAGGCGATCGGTCGGAGTGGCCGACGGGGCAACAGCTTCTCAGTGTCTTTGGAGTCGGTTTTGGTCGAAATGGGGTTTTGTTGTTGTTGTTGTTGTTGTTGCGTGACCGGTAAACCGGTTATAACCGGTTTGTTACGCAAGTATGAATGTGTAAGAAATACAGGCTCGACCACTTCTTGTGTTTTGAACAAAAAGACAACTGGACATCGCAGTGGCGTAACGGGTAAAGTGACGACGGACTTTGACGTCCAGAAGTCGCCGTTTACAATCGTCAGCACGGGGGGGTGGGGGGGGAGCTGCAACCTTGAACCTTCGAACAATCGGTGCCATCGTTTTCGTGCCAATTGTCGGTGCGATAATTCGCATAAGATTGAATTTATATATCTTTATACGTCCACAGTAGAGGGGGTTCTTTTGACTTGGATCGCGTAAATATATAAATGTGTCGTTCAACCCGCCACTACCCCGACACGGCCAATTGGTAAGGTTTGACACGGAAACTGAACGTGCCAAGTCGTTACGAGTACAGCACAGCGGTGTGTTGGAGAGGAAATTCACAATATTGACATTATATAATTATCCCGTCACGATACTTCAATCGCTCATCACTTCCCTCGGGAAGCACGGACAAATATGAGATGAGAAGAGCATTGTAGCGGTCCTCAAGGTAGAAGACAAAGAGTGATGCTCCGATAGAATCAGCCCAAGGAATCGGGAGATGTTAGAGGAGAGAGCGATTTTTTAAAATGAGACATTGAAGATTTTTTATTTTGTATAGGATTCACGAAATAGGTGAAGTTCTTGACGAAATCTCAACTGACGACCTCAGTTATATATTGTGTATTAATTTTGTTACGTACATTTATGCGTGAATTTTACGTAGAGATTCATATAAATGTCACATCCATGAAACAAATATTTCGTAATTTAAAAATGTATATACATTTTATAAATGTGTATACATTTTAAATGTCTTTTATTTAATTACAAGTTGTTTCGAGATGTGGTGGCTGGTGGTGTGCTTGCGAACAACCAAATCCATTTAAAACTTAAACTAACTTCTACAGCGGTTTGCCCTTCATGCACGCAAAGCCAATGCAGCGCTAAGCACAGAGTAGCCACGTGGCCTCACACCATCGACGCCTGTCGATAAGACCGCCTGGTGGGTCTCATCCACCTGCCCAGCCACCGTCCCGCAAGGCTGCCTGCCCAGGATCCCGCCCAGCCAAACAACCCCTCAGCTACCCGCCCACCCAGCCAACCAATAAAGCGGCCAACCCAACCACCACCTACCAACTGAGCCAGCCAATCACAGAGCCAGCCACCCACCCATCTGCTCGCCCACCCACCTATCCACCCGCCCAACAATCCGCCTACCCACCCACATACAAACTCAACCAACCACCCAAGCATCGAACGTAAAATAGACATTTCCGCAATCTGACTCCTCCGCTGACTACATAGCCCACGAGGCACACGTTTAAACACGTTAATAGCAGCATTTTGTCAGTCCACAGTTTCAATGGGACCAGCATCTCTCTTCTCTTCGTGCGTATGGCAGCAGCAGCGGCGTGTTCATTGATATTTTGCACGAGAACCTCGACGCCCCCTTGTGGCCAACAAACCTCACAATTTTTCTTGAACAAACATTTTTACGAATTTTTGTTT
Source organism: Petromyzon marinus (assembly GCF_048934315.1). NCBI lineage: Eukaryota > Metazoa > Chordata > Hyperoartia > Petromyzontiformes > Petromyzontidae > Petromyzon > Petromyzon marinus. The sequence continues at coordinate 5,740,287 of NC_133710.1, read as the reverse complement.
ACTAATTCTATGATTTAAAAAAAAGTTCGACGTAAAATTAAATCGATTATTTAAAAATGTTTCTTTAATGTTTTTGTCATAAAATGTAATTTGACAGATTTTTAGAAATATTTATCTAAAATAAAAAAAATATATATACATTTTTTTCTATTTTATTTGTTACAAAAAGATATAAATATTTTACACTCGATAGAAAACATTTACATATATTTTTTGTAAAAAGATCAAAATAAAAAATTGAAATTAATTATTTTATAACAAAACATAAAATGTAAAAAATAAGGATTTTTTTTAATAAAATGTAAAAAAAATGCTTAGCACTAAAAATAAACGAAAACATCTTTTTTAAAATACATTTTATTTTTTCGTAATAATTTCAAATTATTAGTTGTTTTGAGAAGTGTAGATGATGATGTGCTTGCGAATATGGAATCCATTTCAAACTTAAAATAGCTTCTACGGCGGTCTTCTCTTCGTGTACGCAAACCAAATACAGCGCTCCGCACAGAGTAGCCACGCGGCCTCACACCATCGACGCCTGTCGACAAGACCGCCTGGTGGGTCTCATCCACCTGCCCAGCCACCGTCCCGCCCGGCTGCCTGCCCAGGATCCCGCCCAGCCAAACAACCCTCCAGCTACTCGCCCACCCAGCTAACCAATAAAGCGGCCAACCCAACCACCACCTACCAAGTGAACCAGCCAATCACAGAGCCAGCCACCCACCCATCTGACCGCCCACCCACCTATCCACCCACCTATCCACCCACCTATCCACCCACCTATCCACCCACCTATCCACCCGCCCAATAATCCGCCTACCCACCCACATACCAACTCAACCAACCACCCAAGCATCGAACGTAAAATAGACATTTCCGCAATCTGACTCCTCCGCTGACTACATAGCCCACGAGGCACACCTTTAAACACGTTAATAGCAGCATTTTGTCAGTCCACAGGTTCAATGGGACCAGCATCTCTCTTCTCTTCGTGCGTGTGGCAGCTGCAGCAGCGCCGTGTTCATTGATATTTTGAACGAGAACCTCGAAACCCGCTTGTAGCCAACAAACCTCACAATATTTCTTGAACAAACATTTTTACGAATATTTTTTTTTACAAATTGTAAGATTTGAAAAAAGTTTTGCGTAAAATGAAATGGATTACGAAAAAAAAGACTTTAATTAGATTTTTGTCGTTAAGATAATTCTAAGATTTTTAGAAACATTTATCTAAAATAAAAAAAAAATGTCTTAAATTTGTTTATTTTTTTTGTTCCAAAAAGATATAAATATTTTACCCTCGATAGAAAACATTTAAAGATTTTTTGTTAAAAGAAAGAATATGCGGAATTAATTAATTATTAAATGACAAAATACAAAAAAGAAGGATTTTTTTAATGAAATGTAAAAAAAATGCTTAGCACTAAAAATAAACAAAATTTTTTTTAATACATTTTTTTTTTTTCAGAATAATTTCAAATTATTAGTTGTTTTGAGAAGTGTAAGTGATGATATGCTTGCGAATATGGTATCCATTTCAAACTTAAACTAACTTCTACAGCGGTTTGCCCTTCATGCACGCAAAGCCAATGCAGCGCTGCGCACAGAGTAGCCCCGCGGCCTCACACCATCGACGCCTGTCGACAAGACCGCCTGGTGGGTCTCATCCACCTGCCCAGCCAACGTCCCGCCCGGCTGCCTGCCCAGGATCCCGCCCAGCCAAACAACCCCTCAGCTACCCGTCCACCCAGCCAACCAATAAAGCGGCCAACCCAACCACCACCTACCAACTGAACTAGCCAATCACAGAGCCAGCCACCCACCCATCTGCCCGCCCACCCACCTATCCACCCGCCCAACAATCCGCCTATCCACCCACATACAAACTCAACCAACCACCCAAGCGTCGAACGTAAAATAGACATTTCCGCAATCTGACTCCTCCGCTGACTACATAGCCCACAAGGCACACGTTTAAACACGTTAATAGCAGCATTTTGTCAGTCCACAGGTTCAATGGGACCAGCATCTCTCTTCTCTTCCTGCTTCTGGCAGCTGCAGCAGCGCCGTGTTCATTGATATTTTGAACGAGAACCTTGAAACCCGCTTGTAGCCAACAAACCTCACAATATTTCTTGAACAAACATTTTTACGATTTTTTTTTTTACAAATTGTAAGATTTATAAAAAAAAGTTTTGCGTAAAATAAAATGGATTAACTAAAAATAATTTTAATTGGATTTTTGTCGTAAAAATAATTCTACGTTTTTTAGAAACATTTATCTAAAATAAAAAAAACATTGTCTTAAAAAATTATATATTTTTTGTTACAAAAAGATATAAATATTTTACACTCGATAGAAAACATTTAAATATTTTTTGCTTAAAGATAAAATGTGGGGAAATAATTAATTATTTAATGACAAAATATAAAAATAAGGATCTTTTTTAATAAAATGTAAAAAAAAATGCTTAACACTTAAAATAAACAAGAACGTTTTTTTAAAATAAATTTCATTTTTTTCATAATAATTTCAAATTATTAGTTGTTTTGAGAAGTGTAGGTGATGATGTGCTTGCGAATATGGAATCCATTTGAAACTTAAAATAACTTCTAAGTCGGTTTTCTCTTCGTGTACGCAAACCAAATGCAGCGCTCCGCACAGAGTAGCCACGCGGCCTCACACCATTGACGCCTGTCGACAAGACCGCCTGGTGGGTCTCATCCACCTGCCCAGCCAACGTCCCGCCCGACTGCCTGCCCAGGATCCCGCCCGGCCAAACGACCCTTCAGCTACCCGCCCACCCAGCCAACCAATAAAGCGGCCAACGAATAAAGCGGCCAACCCACCCACCACCATCTACCAACTGCACCAGCGACTCACCAAGCCAGCCACCCACCCATCTGCCCTCCCACCCACCTATCCACCCACCTATCCACCCGCCCAACCACCCGCCCAACCACCCGCCCATCCACCCGCCCAACCACCCGCCCATCCACCCGCCCAACAAGCCGCCTACCCACCCATACACAAACTCAACCAGCCACCCAAGCATCGAAAGTAAAATAGACATTTCCGCAATCTCATTCATCCGCTGACTACAGAGCGCACAAGGCACACCTTCAAACACGTTAATAGTCGCATTTTGTCAGTTCACATGTTCAATGGGACCAGCATCGAATCAGATTCAACGACAATGCGTATATTTTCAGAGCACTTTTTTGTTTGCATGTTCACCACAAGGAAGTGTGCCAGAAAAGGTAAAACGTCCCATATTGTAGCTGTACACTGCGGGCTATAAATGCCCTGTTAGTGTTGGTCATTTCTGTCCTTTCTATTTTGGCCATTTTCGGTCTAATATTTTGAGACGACGCTCTATAGAAAGATATTTTTGGTGTGGACCAATCAGTTTCAACGTAATGCATATATTTGTTATCAGACCATCTCTTTTTTCTTTGCATTTTCACCACAATTACGCGTGCTTAATGAAGACCAGAATCGTTTAAAAAGGTTTATTTGTGGTTGTTTAACATCTGAACACCTGGTTTATTGCCAGAAAGGGTAAACCTTATTGTTGTTTTCACACTCCCCAGAAGCGTCCCATATTGTAGCTGTACACTGCGGGCTATAAATGCCCTGTTCGTGTTAATAATTTCTGCTGTTTGCGTTTTGGCGTTCTCTTATTTAATACTTTGAGACTAGGGTCTAAAGAAAGCTGTTTCAGGTGTGGACCGATCAGTTTCAACACAATGCATATACTATATTTATTATCGGACCGTGTCTTTTCTTTGCATGTTCATCACAAGTTCGTGTGCTCAATGCAGACCAGAATGTAAAATAGATATTTACGCGATCTAATATCTGGGCTGACAATGTATTAATGTTGAACTTCATTCGCACCCTACTCAGACAACCGCGCTTATCGGAGGTGCGGATACAGGAAGACATTGAGTGAAACTGGACGATACAGGGGACACTGGGAGACACGGGGATACGTCTGCACCTCCCATTAGCACGATTAGCGACGTAGGGTGCAACAGATGTACAGAATAGACGAGAGATGAGTGGAGTCCCTCCCAATGGAAATACCGTTTGATTCATGATATTCATTACAAGTGTAATGACAGTAGAGCCTCCATGCGCTTTGAGTGGACTGATGGCTACGGGAGGTAATGACCGGGGTATCAGTTGTGAGCGCGAAGGGACTGGTGGCTACGGGAGGTAATGACAGCGGGAGTCAGCTGTGAGTATGAAGGGACTGGTGGCCACGGGAGGTAATAAAAGGGGTATCAGTTGTGAGTGCGAAGGGACTGGTGGCCACGGAAGGAAATGACAAGGGAGTCAGCTGTGAGTATGAAGGGACTGGTGTCTACGGGAGGTAATGACAGGGGAGTCAGTTGTGAGTTTGAAGGGACTGTTGGCCACGGGAGGTAATGACAGAAGTATCAGTTGTGAGTGCGAAGTGAATGGTGACTACGGTAGGTAATGACAGTGGAGTCAGTTGTGATCACGAAGGGACTGGTGGCTACGGGAGGTAATGACAGGGGAGTCAGTTGTGAGTGTGAAGAGACTGGTGGCTACGGGAATGTTCGAGAAGAGGGCTTGGCCTCGTGTCGGTATATAAAAGGGAGTCGCACAGGGGATTCGGGGCTGTCGCGGTGGGGGACTCCGGCTGATGTCACGTGAACGCGTCTTCAATAAAGTGCCATCTCAAGAGACGTGTGTCAAGCCGTCATGACACCAGTATTATACAGACACACACACTTGCAAGTCCTCACTTAAGAAAACGTGACGATTATTATACGTTTCTACCGTGATATGTTTGCCGAGTACAATGACTAAGTTGTGTTTAAGTAATATTGCGACATGAGACCGATTTATAATTTAGAGTTTATTAAGCATTTTATTGTTTCACATCACACAAGCAAAGCAATTGCAGGGCTGCGCCTTTAACACGTTCAGAACAGCAATAATAATTTAATAGCCACCACCAGCACCACCACAACTACGTTCAAGTCGAATAATTGTGTAAGTCAGTACATTAATACACGCGTAACTCTTATAACTTAGGTTATCAGGAAGTGCGCGAAATTCTTACATCGTGATCTCTATTAAACAGTCGTGTCTTGCTGTTTCTACTCAACTGGTGAAATGTCTGTGAAGAGTCTCGAGCATCGCGCAGCTGCGGTGAGTTCAAGGCAGATGGACGGCTCAGTAGGTGAGTGGGTAGGTGAGTAGGTGAGGAGGTGTGTAGGTGAGGAGGTGTGTAGGTGAGGAGGTGTGTAGGTGAGGAGGTGTGTAGGTGAGGAGGTGTGTAGGTAGGTGTGTAGGTGAGTAGGTGTGTAGGTGAGTAGGTGGGTGAGTAGGTGTGTAGGTGAGTAAGTGTGTAGGTGAGTAGGTGTGTAGGTGAGTAGGTGTGTAGGTGGGTGAGTAGGTGTGTAGGTGAGTAAGTGTGTAGGTGTGTAGGTGAGTAGGTGTGTAGGTGAGTGAGAAGGTGAGTGAGTGTGTAGGTGGGTGAGTAGGTGTGTCCACCTTGAGGCCACTTCACGTGGCCTCAAGGTGCACATGGCCTGGCACAAAGGTCGTGGTGATGTCACAGCCACTTAGTGGCGAATGGCGGTTGTTGTTGTTGAGTAGGTGTGTAGGTGAGTAGGTGTGTAGGTGAGTAGGTGAGTGAGAAGGTGAGTGGGTGTGTGAGTAGGTGAGTGGCTGGGTGAGTAGGTGGGTACGTGAGTAGGTGTGTAGGTGAGTGGGTGAGTAGGCGAGTTCCAGGCTGATGCACCGCTGACCGCGAAGCTCCACATCTCAAACTCGTCTTGTCGGGGTGGAGGGGGTCCCTCGTCATCCTCAGCCGCTCGCCCCTGCCCCGGCGGAGCGCAGAGCGGTCCCCACGAGACTCCGCCAGGGGGCCCTCCAACCCCACCGAGCGCGGTCCCGAGACCTCCCTTGTGATATCTTAATTTGAAGCTTTCGTGACTGCAGGAATCCATTCTCTTTGGTTCTTTCGGTAAAGCCACGTAGGTACAAAAATAAAATAAATCACGACGTTTCGGGCGCAACACAAGCGCACTCCATGGTGATGTTTGACGTTGGCTTCAACGTTCCCCGAACGTCCTCGTTCCTCCACGGACTCGGCTCCAATGCCGCCGTAGCTGACGACGACGACGACGATGATGTCCGTGCGTGCTGGGGCTCTGGGTGGCGATCGTCAAGGGGAGTCCATCACCGGGCGCCGTGGCTCCCAAAGAGGCGGCCGCCCCACGATGCCCTCGGCTGCTCGCTCCCAGTTCGCCCCCCGCAGCTTGCAGCCGAGGTGGGGGGAGCGGCGGGGGTGGTGAATGGATTCGCCCACAACGTCAACGTCGATGTCTCGCCTTGCTCTTTGCACTTCGTTCTCGTCGTGAGGCTGCACACCCCCCCCACCACTCCCCCGCGGCGGTCTCTGTTTGGTTTTGCCCAACTTCACGTGCAGGTCAAACGAGAGAGGAGAGAGGGAGCGAGCCCAGAGAGCTTCCCATGTCGCGCGATCTTCAGTGCCAAAGGGAGTCTGTAGCTGCAGCAGGACCCCTCGTGGTCCAGGTGAGTTGCTGTACCTGAATCGACCACCAGATGGAAGTGTTACACCCCCCCCAGGTAGACCCCAGGGTTGCCCGGTCGTAACGTTGTTGTCGTATGCCTCGTAGATGCCGAGCCAGGTGTGGGGTGGCAGCCGCTTCGTTTGTCCACAGAGCTGCTGATGATGATGGGGGAGGGGGTGGTGGTCGACACGGCCCGCCGCTGATCAACGCCCGCAGGGTGGGTTGCTGTTGGGGGTCAAACGTTGGAGGCAGCACGCCGACTCTGCCCGCCGCGAGAGCTGTTGGCTGCCCGGGGGTGGAAGGGGGAAGCCAGAAAGGCGATCGGTCGGAGTGGCCGACGGGGCAACAGCTTCTCAGTGTCTTTGGAGTCGGTTTTGGTCGAAATGGGGTTTTGTTGTTGTTGTTGTTGCGTGACCGGTAAACCGGTTATAACCGGTTTGTTACGCAAGTATGAATGTGTAAGAAATACAGGCTCGACCACTTCTTGTGTTTTGAATAAAAAGACAACTGGACATCGCAGTGGCGTAACGGGTAAAGTGACGACGGACTTGGACGTCCAGAAGTCGCCGTTTACAATCGTCAGCACGGGGGGGTGGGGGGGGGAGCTGCAACCTTGAACCTTCGAACAATCGGTGCCATCGTTTTCGTGACAATTGTCGGTGCGATAATTCGCGTAAGATTGAATTTATATATCTTTATACGTCCACAGTAGAGGGGGTTCTTTTGGCTTGGATCGCGTAAATATATAAATGTGTCGTTCAACCCGCCACTACCCCGACACGGCCAATTGGTAAGGTTTGACACGGAAACTGAACGTGCCAATTCGTTACGAGTACAGCACAGCGGTGTGTTGGAGAGGAAATCCACAAGATTGACATTATATAATTATCCCGTCACGATACTTCAATCGCTCATAACTTCCCTCGGGAAGCACGGACAAATATCAGATGAGAAGAGCGTTGTAGCGGTCCTCAAGGCAGACGACAAGAGAGTGATGTTCCGATAGAATCGGCCCAAGGAATCGGGAGATGTTAGAGGAGAGAGCGATTTTTTTTAAATGAGATAATTAAGATTTTTATTTTGTTTTGGATTCACGAAATAGGTGAAGTTCTTGACGAAATCTCATCTGACGACCTCAGTTATATATTGTGTATTAATTTTGTTACGTACATTTATGCGTGAATTTTACGTAGAGATTCATATAAATGTCACATCCATGAAACAAATATTTCGTAATTTAAAACTGTATATACATTTTATAAATGTGTATACATTTTAAATATGTCTTTTATTTAATTACAAGTTGTTTCGAGATGTGGTGCCTGGTGGTGTGCTTGTGAACAACCAAATCCATTTAAAACTTAAACTAACTTCTACAGCGGTTTGCCCTTCATGCACGCAAAGCCAATGCAGCGCTGCGCACAGAGTAGCCACGCGGCCTCACACCATCGACGCCTGTCGACAAGACCGCCTGGTGGGTCTCATCCACCTGCCCAGCCACAGTCCCGCCCGGCTGCCTGCCCAGGATCCCGCCCAGCCAAACAACCCCTCAGCTACCCGCCCACCCAGCCAACCAATAAAGCGGCGAACCCAACCACCACCTACCAACTGAGCCAGCCAATCACAGAGCCAGCCACCCACCCATCTGCCCGCCCACCCACCTATCCACTTGCCCAACAATCCGCCTATCCACCCACATACCAACTCAACCAACCACCCAAGCATCGAACGTAAAATAGACATTTCCGCAATCTGACTCCTCCGCTGACTACATAGCCCACGAGGCACACGTTTAACGACGTTAATAGCAGCATTTTGTTAGTCCACAGGTTCAATGGGACCAGCATCTCTCTTCTCTTCGTGCGTGTGGCAGCAGCAGCGGCGTGTTCATTGATAATTTGAATGAGAACCTCGAAGCCCCCTTGTGGCCAACAAACCTCACAATTTTTCTTGAACGAACATTTCTACGAATTTTTTTTACTTTTTTACAAATTGTAAGATTTTAAAAAAAGTTTTGCGTAAAATAAAATGGATTTTCTAAAAAATTTTTTTTTTGGGATTTTATCATAAAAATAATTCTAAGATTTTTAGAAACATTTATCTAAAATAAAAAAGATTATCTAAAAAATTATATTATTTTACACTTGATAGAAATCATTTAAAGAGTTTTTGTTAAAAGAAAAAAGTATGAATTAATTAATTATTTCATGACAAAATATTAAAAATAAGGATTTTATTTTTTGTAAAATATAATAAAATGCTTAGCACTAAAAATGAACAAAACATTTTTAAAAAATACATTTTATTTTTACATAATTTCAAAATATTAGTTGTTTTGAGAAGTGTAGATGATGATGTGCTTGCGAACATGGAATCCATTTAAAACTTAAAATAACTTCTACAGCGGTTTGCCCTTCATGCACGCAAAGCCAATGCAGCGCTGCGCACAGAGTAGCCACGCGGCCTCACACCATCGACGCCTGTCGACAAGACCGACTGGTGGGTCTCATCCACCTGCCCAGCCACCGTCCCGCCCGGCTGCCTGCCCAGGATCCCGCCCAGCCAAACAACCCTCCAGCTACTCGCCCACCCAGCCAACCAATAAAGCGGCCAACCCAACCACCTACCAACTGAGCCAGCCAATCACAGAGCCAGCCACCCACCCATCTGCCCGCCCACCCACCTATCCACCCGCCCAACAATCCGCCTACCCACCCACATACCAACTCAACCAGCCACCCAAGCATCGAACGTAAAATAGACATTTCCGCAATCTGACTCCTTCGCTGACTACATAGCCCACGAGGCACACGTTTAAACACGTTAATAGCAGCATTTTGTCAGTCCACAGGTTCAATGGGACCAGCATCTCTCTTCTCTTCGTGCGTGTGGCAGCTGCAGCAGCGGCGTGTTCATTGATATTTTGAATGAGAACCTCGAAGCCCCCTTGTGGCCAACAAACCTCACAATTTTTCTTGAACAAACATTCTTACGATTTTTTTTACTTTTTTACAAATTGTAAGATTTTTTAAAAAGTTTTGCGTAAAATAAAATGGATTTTCTAAAAAAATTTTTTATTGGATTTTATCATAAAAATAATTCTAAGATTTTTAGAAACATTTATCTAAAATAAAAAAGATTGTCTATAAAATTATATATTTTTGTTCCAAAAATATATAATTATTTTACACTTGATAGAAATCATTTAAAGAGTTTTTGTTAAAAGATAAAATATGGGGAATTAATTAATTAATTTATGACAAATTGTTAAAATAAGGATTTTATTTTTTATAAAATGTAAAAAAATGCTTAGCACTAAAAATGAACAAATTTTTTTTAAAAAAATACATTTTATTTTTTTCATGATAATTTCAAAATATTAGTTGTTTTGAGAAGTGTAGGTGATGATGTGCTTGCGAATATGGAATCCATTTAAAACTTAAACTAACTTCTACAGCGGTTTGCCCTTCATGCACGCAAAGCCAATGCAGCGCTCCGCACAGAGTAGCCACGCGGCCTCACACCATCGACGCCTGTCGACAAGACCGCCTGGTGGGTCTCATCCACCTGCACAGCCACCGTCCCGCCCGGCTGCCTGCCCAAGATCCCGCCCAGCCAAACAACCCTTCAGCTACCCGCCCACTCAGCCAACCAATAAAGCGGCCAACCCAACGACCACCTAACAACTGAACCAGCCAATCACACAGCCAGCCACCCACCCATCTGCCCGCCCACCCACCTATCCACCCGCCCAATAATCCGCCTACCCACCCACATACAAACTCAACCAACCACCCAAGCATCGAACGTAAAATAGACATTTCCGCAATCTGACTCCTCCGCTGACTACATAGCGCACAAGGCACACCTTCAAACACGTTAATAGCAGCATTTTGTCAGTTCATATGTTCAATGGGACCAGCATCGAATCAGATTCAACGACTAAGCGTATATTTTCAGAGCACTTTTTTTGTTTGCATATTCACCACAAGTACTTGTGCCAGAAAAGGTAAAACGTCCCATATTGTAGCTGTACACTGCGGGCTATAAATGCCCTGTTAGTGTTGGTCATTTCTGCCTTTTCAAATTAGGGTTTAATTTTTTGAGACGACGCTCTATAGAAAGATATTTTTGGTGTGGACCAATCAGTTTCAACGTAATGCATATATTTGTTATAAGACCATGTCTTCTTTTTGCGTTTTCACCACAATTACGCGTGCTTAATGCAGACCACATTCGTTTTAAAAGGTTTATTTTTGTTTGTTTAACATCGAACACCTGTTTTATTGCCAGAAAGGGTAAACCTTATTCTTGTTTTCACACTCCCCAGAAGCGTCCCATATTGTAGCTGTACACTGCGGGCTATAAATGCCCTGTTCGTGTTAATAATTTCTGCTGTTTGCGTTTTGGCGTTCTCTTATTTAATACTTTGAGACTAGGGTCTAAAGAATGCTGTTTCAGGTGTTGACCGATCAGTTTCAACACAATGCATATACTATACTTATTTTCGGACCGTGTCTTTTTCTTTGCATGTTCATCACAAGTTCGTGTGCTTAATGCAGACCAGAATGTAAAATAGACATTCACGCAATCTAATATCTGGGCTGACTAAATGTATTAATGTTGAACTTCTTTCGCACCCTACTCAGACAACCACGCTTATCGGAGGTGCGGATTCAGGAAGACATTGAGTGAAACTGGACGATACAGGGGACACTGGGAGACACGGGGATACGTCCGCACCTCCCATTACCACGATTAGCGACGTAGGGTGCAACAGATGTACAGAATAGACGAGAGATGAGTGGAGTCACTCCCAATGGAAATACCGTTTGATTAATGATATTCATTACAAGTGTAATGATAGTAGAGCCTCCATGCGCTGTGAGTGGACTGATGGCCACGGGAGGTAATGACAGGGGAGTCAGTTGGGAGTGTGAAGGGACTGGTGGCTACGGGAGGTAATGACAGGGGAGTCAGCTGTGTGTGCGAAGGGACTGGTGGCAACGGGAGGTAATGACAGAAGTATCAGTTGTGAGTGCGAAGGGACTGGTGGCTACGGGAGGTAATGACAGGGGAGTCAGTTGTGAGTGTGAAGGGACTAGTGGCCACGGGAGGTAATAAAAGGGGTATCAGTTGCGAGTGCGAAGGGACTGGTGGCCACGGGAGGTAATGACAGGGGAGTCAGCTGTGAGTATGAAGGGACTGGTGACTACGGGAGGTAATGACTGGGGAGTCAGTTGTGAGTGTGAAGGGACTGGTGGCCACGGGAGGTAATGACAGGGGAGTAAGTTGTGAGCGCGAAGGGACTGGTGGCTACGGGAGGTAATGACAGGGGAGTCAGTTGTGAGTGTGAAGGGACTGGTGGCTACGGGAATGTTCGAGAAGAGGGCTTGGCCTCGTGTCGGTATATAAAAGTTTCAACACAATGGAGGGGACTCGGGGCTGTCGCGGTGGGGGACTCCGGCTGATGTCACGTGGACGCGTCTTCAATAAAGTGCCATCTCAAGAGACCTGTGTCAAGCCGTCATTACACCAGTATTATACAGACACACACACTTGCAAGTCCTCACTTAAGAAAACGTGAACGATTATTCTACATTTCTACCGTGATATATTTTTGCGGAGTTCAATGACTAAGTTGTGTTTAAGTAATATTGCGACATGACACCGATTCATAATTTAGAGTTTATTAAGCATTTTTTTGATTCACATCACACAAGCAAAGCAATTGCAGGGCTGCGCCTTTAACACGTTCAAAACAGCAACAATCATTTAATAGCCACCATCACCACCACCACAACTACGTTCAAGTCGAATAATTGTGTAAGTCAGTACATTAATACACGCGTAACTCTTATAACTTAGGTTATCAGGAAGTGCGCGATATTCTTACATCGTGATCTCTATTAAACAGTCGTGTCTTGCTGTTTCTACTCAACTGGTTAAATGTCCGTGAAGAGTCTCGAGCAGCGCGCAGCTGCGGTGAGTTCAAGGCAGATGGACGGCTATGTAGGTGGGTGGGTAGGTAAGGAGGTGTGTAGGTGTGTAGGTGAGTAGGTGTGTAGGTGGGTGAGTAGGGGTGTAGGTGAGTAGATTTGTAGGTGGGTGAGTAGGTGTGTAGGTGAGTAGGTGTGTAGGTGAGTAGGTGAATAGGTGTGTAGGTGGGTGAGTAGGTGCGTAGGTGAGTAGGTGAGTAGGTGTGTAGGTGAGGAGGTGGGTAGGTGAGTAGGTGAGTAGGTGTGTAGGTGGGTGTGTAGGTGGGTGTGTAGGTGGGTGATTAGGTGCGTAGATGTGTAGATGAGTAGGTGAGTGGGTGGGTGAGTAGGTGAATGGCTGGGTGAGTAGGTGAGCGAGTGGGTGAGTAGAAGAGTACGTGAGTGGGTGAGTAGGTGGGTACCTGAGTCGGTGTGTAGGTGAGTAGGTGTGTAGGTGAGTAGGTGAGTGAGAAGGTGAGTGGGTGTGTAGGTGGGTGTGTAGGTGGGTGAGTAGGTGTGTCCACCTTGAGGCCACTTCACGTGGCCTCAAGGTGCACATGGCCTGGCACAATCGTCGTAGTGATGTCACCGCCACTTAGTGGCGAATGGCGGTTGTTGTTGTTGAGTAGTTGTGTAGGTGAGTAGGTGTGTAGGTGAGTAGGTGAGTGAGAAGGTGAGTCGGTGGGTGAGTAGGTGAGTGGCTGGGTGAGTAGGTGAGCGAGTAGGTGTGTAGGTGAGTGGGTGAGTAGGCGAGTTCCAGGCCGATGCACCGCTGACCACGAAGCTCCACATCTCAAACTCGTGGTGTCGGGGTGGAGGGGGTCCCTCGTCATCCTCAGCCGCTCGCCCCTGCCCGGCGGAGCGCAGAGCGGTCCCCACGAGACTCCGCCAGGGGGCGCTCCAACCCCACCGAGCGCGGTCCCGAGACCTCCGTGGTGATATCTTGATTTGAAGCTTTCGTGACTGCAGGAATCCATACTCTATGGTTCTTTCGGTAAAGCGACGTAGGTATAAAAAATAAAATAAATCACGACGTTTCGGGCGCAACACAAGCGGACTCCGTGGTGATGTTTGACGTCGGCTTCAACGTCCTCGTTCCTCCACGGACTCGGCTCCAATGCCGCCGTAGCCGACGACGACGATGATGTCCGTGCGTGCTGGGGCTCTGGGTGGCGATCGTCAAGGGGAGTCCATCACCGGGCGCCGTGGCTCCCAAAGAGGCGGCCGCCCCACGATGCCCTCGGCTGCTCCCTCCCAGTTCGCCCCCCGCAGCTTGCAGCCGAGGTGGGGGGAGCGGCGGGGGTGGTGAATGGATTCGCCCACAACGTCAACGTCGATGTCCCGCCTTGCTCTTTGCACTTCGTTCTCGTCGTGAGGCTGCACACCCCCCCACCACTCCCCCGCGGCGATCTCTGTTTGGTTTCGCCCAACTTCACGTGCAGGTCAAACGAGAGAGGAGAGAGGGAGCGAGCCCAGAGAGCTTCCCATGTCGCGCGATCTTCAGTGCCAAAGGGAGTCTGTAGCAGCAGCTGCAGCAGGACCCCTCGTGGCCCAGGTGAGTTGCTGTACCTGAATCGACCACCAGATGGAAGTGTTACACCCCCCCCCTCCCCCAGGTAGACCCCAGGGTTGCCCGGTCGTAACGTTGTTGTCGTATGCCTCGTAGATGCCGAGCCAGGTGTGGGGTGGCAGCCGCTTCGTTTGTCCACAGAGCTGCTGATGATGATGGGGGTGGTGGTGGTCGACACGTCCCGCCGCTGATCAACGCCCGCAGGGTGGGTTGCTGTTGGGGGTCAAACGTTGGAGGCAGCACGCCGACTCTGCCCGCCGCGAGAGCTGTTGGCTGCCCGGGGGTGGAAGGGGGAAGCCAGAAAGGCGATCGGTCGGAGTGGCCGACGGGGCAACAGCTTCTCAGTGTCTTTGGAGTCGGTTTTGGTCGAAATGGGGTTTTGTTGTTGTTGTTGCGTGATCGGTAAACTGGTTATAACCGGTTTGTTACACAAGTATGAATGTGTAAGAAATACAGGCTCGACCACTTCTTGTGTTTTGAACAAAAAGACAACTGGACATCGCAGTGGCGTAACGGGTAAAGTGACGACGGACTTTGACGTCCAGAAGTCGCCGTTTACAATCGTCAGCACGGGGGGGTGGTGGCGGGGGAGCTGCAACCTTGAACCTTCGAACAATCGGTGCCATCGTTTTCGTGACAATTGTCGGTGCGATAATTCGCGTAATATTGAATTTATATATCTTTATACGTCCACAATAGAGGGGGTTCTTTTGGCTTGGATCGCGTAAATATATAAATGTGTCGTTCAACCCGCCACCACACCGACACGGCCAATTGGTAAGGTTTTACACGGAAACTGAACGTGCCAATTCGTTACGAGTACAGCACACCGGTGTGTTGGAGAGGAAATCCACAAGATTGACAATATATAATTATCCCGTCACGATACTTCAATCGCTCATCACTTCCCTCGGGAAGCACGGACAAATATGAGATGAGAAGAGCGTTGTAGCGGTCCTCAAGGCAGAAGACAAAGAGTGATGCTCCGATAGAATCGTCCCAAGGAATCGGGAGATGTTAGAGGAGAGAGCGATTTTTTAATGAGATATTGAAGATTTTTATTTTTTATAGGATTCACGAAATAGGTGAAGTTCTTGAAGAAATCTCAACTGACGACCTAAGTTATATATACTGTGTGAATTTTACGTAGAGATTCACGTAAATGTCATATCCATGAAACAAAAATTTCATAATTTAAAATTGTATATACGTTTTATAAATGTGTATACATTTTAAATAGGTCTTTTATTTAATTACAAGTTTACACCATTGGAAGCCTCATTTGCCAGTAACTAAATATAATTGGATTTTTTACCCTTTTATCTGGCAAACAAAACTGACACCTTTTTTTACATGACTCCTTGTAAAAAAAGGTGTCAGTTTTGTTGCCAGATAAAAGGGTAAAAAAAACAATTATCATAATTACAAGTTCTTTCGAGATGTGGTGGCTGGTGGTTTGCTTGCGAACAACCAAATCAATTTAAAACTTAAACTAACTTCTACAGCGGTTTGCCCTTCATGCACGCAAAGCCAATGCAGCGCTGCGTACAGAGTAGCCACGCGGCCTCACACCATCGACGCCTGTCGACAAGACCGACTGGTGGGTCTCATCCACCTGCCCAGCCACCGTCCCGCCCGGCTGCCTGCCCAGGATCCCGCCCAGCCAAACAACCCTCCAGCTACTCGCCCACCCAGCCAACCAATGAAGTGGCCAACCCAACCACCACCTAACAACTGAGCCAGCCAATCACAGAGCCAGCCACCCACCCATCTGCCCGGCCACCCACCTATCCACCCGCCCAACAATCCGCCTATCCACCCACATACAAACTCAACCAACCACCCAAGCATCGAACGTAAAATAGACATTTCCGCAATCTGACTCCTCCGCTGACTACATAGCCCACGAGGCACACGTTTAAACACGTTAATAGCAGCATTTTGTCAGTCCACAGGTTCAATGGGACCAGGATCTCTCTTCTCTTCGTGCGTATGGCGGCAGCAGCAGCAGCGCTCTGTTCATTGATATTTTGAATGAGAACCTCGAAGCCCCCTTGTGGCCAACAAACCTCACAATTTTTCTTGAACAAACATTTCTACGAATTTTTTTACTTTTTTACAAATTGTAAGATTTTAAAAAAAGTTTTGCGTAAAATAAAATGATTTTCTAAAACATTTTTTATTGGATTTTATCCTAAAAATAATTCTAAGATTTTTAGAAACATTTATCTAAAATAAAAAGATTGTCTAAAAAATTATATATTTTGTTCCAAAAATATATAATTATTTTACACTTGATAGAAATCATTTAAAGAGTTTTTGTTAAAAGCAAAAATATGAACATTAATTATTTATTTTATGACAAAATATTAAAAATAAGGATTTTATTTTTTATAAAATATAAAAAAATGCTTAGCACTAAAAATTAACAAAAACATTTTTAAAAAATACATTTTATTTTTTCATGATAATTTCAAAATATTAGTTGTTTTGAGAAGTGTAGATGATGATGTGCTTGCGAACATGGAATCCATTTCAAACTTAAAATAACTTCTACAGCGGTTTGCCCTTCATGCACGCAAAGCCAATGCAGCGCTGCGTACAGAGTAGCCACGCGGCCTCACACCATCGACGCCTGTCGACAAGACCGACTGGTGGGTCTCATCCACCTGCCCAGCCACCGTCCCGCCCGGCTGCCTGCCCTGGATCCCGCCCAGCCAAACAACCCTCCAGCTACTCGCTCACCCAGCCAACCAATAAAGCGGCCAACCCAACCACCACCTACCAACTGAGCCAGCCAATCACAGAGCCAGCCACCCACCCATCTGCCCGCCCACCCACCTATCCACCCGCCCAACAATCCGCCTACCCACCCACATACCAACTCAACCAACCACCCAAGCATCGAACGTAAAATAGACATTTCCGCAATCTGACTCCTCCGCGGACTACATAGCCCACAAGGCACACGTTTAAACACGTTAATAGCAGCATTTTGTCAGTCCACATGTTCAATGGGACCAGCATCTCTCTTCTCTTCGTGCGTATGGCAGCTGCAGCAGCGCCCTGTTCATTGATATTTTGAACGAGAACCTCGAAGCCCCCTTGTGGCCAACAAACCTCACAATATTTCTTGAACAAACATTTTTACGAATTTTGTTACTTTTTTACAAATTGTAAGATTTTAAAAAAAGTTTTGCGTAAAATAAAATGGATTTTCTAAAAAATTTTTTATTGGATTTTATCATAAAAATAATTCTAAATAATTCATTTAAAGAGTTTTTATTAAAAGATAAAATATGGGAAATTAAATAATTATTTTATGACAAATAATTTAAAATAAGGATTTTATTTTTTATAAAATGTAAAAGAATGCTTAGCACTAAAAATGAACAAAAACATTTAAAAATTTTTTTTTTATTTTTTTCATGATAATTTCAAAATATTAGTTGTTTTGAGAAGTGTAGGTGATGATGTGCTTGCGAATATGGAATCCATTTCAAACTTAAAATAACTTCTACAGCGGTTTGCCCTTCATGCACGCAAAGCCAATGCAGCGCTACGCTCAGAGTAGCCACGCGGCCTCACACCATCGACGCCTGTCGACAAGACCGCCTGGTGGGTCTCATCCACCTGCCCAGCCACCGTCCCGCCCGGCTGCCTGCCCAGGATCCCGCCCAGCCAAACAACCCTCCAGCTACTCGCCCACCCAGCCAACCAATAAAGCGGCCAACCCAACCACCACCTACCAACTGAGCCAGCCAATCACAGAGCCAGCCACCCACCCATCTGCCCGCCCACCCACCTATCCACCCGCCCAACAATCCCCCTACCCACCCACATACAAACTCTACCAACCACCCAAGCATCGAACGTAAAATAGACATTTCCGCAATCTGACTCCTCCGCTGACTACATAGCCCACGAGGCACACGTTTAAACACGTTAATAGCAGCATTTTGTCAGTTCCACAGGTTCAATGGGACCAGGATCTCTCTTCTCTTCGTGCGTGTGGCATCAGCAGGAGCGCCGTGTTCATTGATATTTTGAACGAGAACCTCGAAGCCCCCTTGTGGCCAACAAACCTCACAATTTCTCTTGAACAAACATTTTTACGATTTTTTTTTTTACAATTTGTAAGATTTTAAAAAAAAATTTGCGTAAAATAAAATGGATTAACTAAAAATAATTTTAATGGGATTTTTTTGGTAAAAATAATTCTAAATTTTTGAGAAAAATGTATCTAAAATAAAAAAGATTGTCTAAAAAATTATATTTTTTATTACAAAAAGATATAAATATTTTACACTCGATAGAAAACACTTGAAGTTTTTTGTTAAAAGAAAAAACATGAAAATTATTTAATTATTTTATACCACAATTTTAAAAATAATGCTTTTTTTAAATAAAATGTAAAAAAAATGCTTAGCAATAAAAATAAACAAAAACATTTTTTTAAAAATACATTTTATTTTTTCACAATAATTTGAAATTATTAGTTGTTTTGAGAAGTGTAGATGATGATGTGCTTGCGAATATGGAATCCATTTTAAACTTAAAATAACTTCTACGGCGGTTTTCTCTTCGCGTACGCAAACCAAATACAGCGCTCCGCACAGAGTAGCCACGCGGCCTCACACCATCGACGCCTGTCGACAAGACCGCCTGGTGGATCTCATCCACCTGCCCAGCCACCGTCCCGCCCGGCTGCCTGCCCAGGATCCCGCCCAGCCAAACAACCCCTCAGCTACCCGCCCACCCAGCCAACCAATAAAGCGGGCAACCCAACCACCACCATCACCACCTACCAACTGAACCAGCGACTCACCGAGCTAGCCACCCACCTATCTACCCGCCCAACTACCCGCCCATCCACCCTCCCAACAAGCCGCCTACCCACCCATATACAAACTCAACCAGCCACCCAAGCATCGAACGTAAAATAGACATTTCCGCAATCTAATTCCTCCGCTGACTACAGAGCCCACAAGGCACACCTTCAAACACGTTAATAGTCGCATTTGTCAGTTCACATGTTCAATGGGACCAGCATCTAATGAGATTCAATGACAATGCGTATATTTTCAGAGCACTTTTTTTGTTTGCATGTTCACCACAAGTACGTGTGCCAGAAAAGGTAAACGTCCCATATTGTAGCTGTACACTGCAGGCTATAAATGCCCTGTTAGTGTTGGTCATTTCTGCCGTTTCCATTTTGGCTATTTTCGGTCTAATATTTTGAGACGACGCTCTATAGAAAGATATTTTTGGTGTGGACCAATCAGTTCCAACGTAATGCATATATTTGTTATCAGACCATGTCTTTTTTCTTTGCGTTTTCACCACAATTACGCGTGCTTAATGCAGACCAGAATCGTTTTAAAAGGTTTATTTGTGGTTGTTTAACATCTGAACACCTGTTTTTAATTCTAGATTTAAAGCTGTTTTATTGCCAGAAAGGGTAAACCTTATTCTTGTTTTCACACTGCCCAGAAGCGTCCCATATTGTAGCTGTACACTGCGGGCTATAAATGCCCTGCTAGTGTTAATCATATCTGCTGTTTGCGCTTCGGCGTTCTCTTGTTTAATACTTTGAGACTCGGGTCTAAAGAAAGCTGTTTCAGGTGTGGACCAATCAGTTTCAACACAATGCATATACTATACTTATTTCCGGACCATGTCTTTTTCTTTGCATGTTCATCATAAGTTCGTGTGCTTAATGCAGACCAGAATGTAAAATAGACATTCACGCAATCTAATATCTGGGCTGACAATGTATTAATGTTGAACTTCATTCGCACCCTACTCAGACAACCGCGCTTATCGGAGGTGCGGATACAGGAAGACATTGAGTGAAACTGGACGATACAGGGGACACTGGGAGACACGGGGATCCGTCCGCACCTCCCATTAGCACGATTAGCGACGTAGGGTGCAACAGATGTACACAATAGACGAGAGATGAGTGGAGTCACTCCCAATGGAAATTCCGTTTGATTAATGATATTCATTACAAGTGTAATGACAGTAGAGCCTCCATGCGCTGTGAGTGGACTGATGGCCACGGGAGGTAATGAAATGGGGAGTCAGTTGTGAGTGCGAAGGGACTGGCGGCCACGGGAGGTAAAGACAGTGGAGTCAGCTGTGAGTGGGAAGGGACTGGTGGCCACGGGAGGTAATGACAGGGGAGTCAGTTGTGAGTGCGAAGGGATGGTGGCTACGGGAGATAATGACAGGGGAGTCAGCTGTGAGTGCGAAGGGACTGGTGGCTGCAGGAGGTAATGGCAGGGGAGTCAGTTGTGAGTGCGAAGGGACTGGTGGCTACGGGAGGTAATGACAGGGGAGTCAGTTGTGAGTGCGAAGGGACTGGTGGCCACGGGAGGTAATGACAGGGGAGTCAACTGTGAGTGTGAAGGGGCTGGTGGCCACGGGAGGTAATGACAGGGGAGTCAGCTGTGAGTGTGAAGGGACTGGTGGCTACGGGAAGTAATGACAGAATTATCAGTTGTGAGTGCGAAGGTACTGGTGGCTACGGGAGGTAATGACAGTGGAGTCAGTTGTGAGTGCGAAGGGACTGGTGGCTATGGGAGGTAATGACAGTGGAGTCAGCTGTGAGTGTGAAGGGACTGGTGGTCACGGGAGGTAATGACAGGGGAGTCAGTTGTGAGTGGGAAGGGACTGGTGGCCACGGGAGGTAATGACAGGGGAGTCAGTTGTGAGTGTGAAGGGACTGGTGGCTACGGGAATGTTCGGGAAGGGGGCGTGATCAGGTGACGGAGGAGGACCGTGGAGTCTGCCGATTTTTGCGAGCGTCCAGAGTCGGCGAGAAGGTTCGGGAAGGGGGCGTGGCCTCGTGTCGGTATGTAAAAGGGAGACGCACAGGGGACTCTGGGCTGTCGCGGTGGGGGGACTCCGGCTGATGTCACGTGAACGCGTCTTCAATAAAGTGCCATCTCAAGAGACGTGTGTCAAGCCGTCATTACACCAGTATTATACAGACACACACACTTGCAAGTCCTCACTTAAGAAAGCGTGAACGATTCTACATTTCTACCGTGATATATATTTTGCGGAGTTCAACTAAGTTGTGTTTAAGTAATATGGCGACATGAGACCGATTTATAATTTAGAGTTTATTAAGCATTTTTTTGTTTCACATCACACAAGCAAAGCAATTGCAGGGTTGCGCCTTTAACACGTTCAAAACAGCAACAATCATTTAATAGCCACCACCAGCACCACCACAACTACGTTCAAGTCGAATAATTGTGTAAGTCAGTACATTAATACACGCGTAACTCTTATAACTTAGGTTATCAGGAAGTGCGCGATATTCTTACATCGTGATCTCTATTAAACAGTCGTGTCTTGCTGTTTCTACTCAACTGGTTAAATGTCTGTGAAGAGTCTCGAGCAGCGCGCAGCTGCGGTGAGTTCAAGGCAGATGGACTGCTATGTAGGTGAGTGGGTAGGTGAGGAGGTGTGTAGGTGAGTAGGTGTGTAGGTGGGTGAGTAGGTGTGTAGGTGAGTAGGTGGGTAGGTGAGTAGGTGGGTAGGTGAGGAGGTGTGTAGGTGAGTAGGTGTGTAGGTGAGTAGGTGGCTAGGTGAGGAGGTGTGTAGGTGAGTAGGTGTGTAGGTGGGTGAGTAGGTGTGTAGGTGAGTAGGTATGTAGGTGAGTAGGTGGGTAGGTGAGTAGGTGGGTAGGTGAGGAGGTGTGTAGGTGAGTAGGTGGGTAGGTGAGGAGGTGTGTAGGTGAGTAGGTGGCTAGGTGAGGAGGTGTGTAGTTGAGTACGTGAGTGAGAAGGTGAGTGGGTGGGTGAGTAGGTGAGTGGCTGGGTTAGTAGGTGAGCGAGTGGGTGAGTAGGTGAGTGGCTGGGTGAGTAGGTGAGCGAGTGGGTGAGTAGGTGAGTACGTGAGTGGGTGAGTAGGTGGGTACGTGAGTAGGCGAGTAGGTGAGTGAGAAGGTGAGTGGGTGTGTAGGTGGGTGAGTAGGGTGTGCACCTTGAGGCCACTTCACGTGGCCTCAAGGTGCACATGGCCTGGCACAAGCGTCGTGGTGACGTGATCGTCACTTAGTGGCGAATGGCGGTTGTTATTGTTGAGTAGGTGTGTAGGTGAGTGAGAAGGTGAGTGGGTGGGTGAGCGAGTGGGTGAGTAGGTGGGTACGTAAGTAGGTGTGTTGTTGATTAGGTGAGTGAGAAGGTGAGTGGGTGGGTGAGTAGGTGAGTGGCTGGGTGAGTAGGTGAACGAGTGGGTGAGTAGGAGAGTACGTGAGTGAGTGTGTAGGTGAGTGGGTGAGTAGGCGAGTTCCAGGCCGATGCACCGCTGACCACGAAGC
The DNA here is from genome assembly GCF_048934315.1 of Petromyzon marinus. Classification (NCBI taxonomy): domain Eukaryota; kingdom Metazoa; phylum Chordata; class Hyperoartia; order Petromyzontiformes; family Petromyzontidae; genus Petromyzon; species Petromyzon marinus. The sequence goes on along the minus strand of NC_133710.1, from coordinate 5,717,822 downwards.
TCCACATCTCAAACTCGTGGTGTCGGGGTGGAGGGGGTCCCTCGTCATCCTCAGGCGCTCGCCCCTGCCCGGCGGAGCGCAGAGCGGTCCCCACGAGACTCCGCCAGGGGGCCCTCCAACCCCACCGAGCGCGGACCCGAGACCTCCGTGGTGATATCTTGATTTGAAGCTTTTGTGACTGCAGGAATTCATTCTCTTTGGTTCTTTCGGTAAAGCCACGTAGGTACAAAAATAAAATAAATCACGACGTTTCGGGCGCAACTCCAGCGGACTCCGTGGTGATGTTTGACGTCGGCTTCAACGTCCTCGTTCCTCCACGGACTCGGCTCCAATGCCGCCGTAGCTGACGACGACGACGATGATGTCCGTGCGTGCTGGGGCTCTGGGTGGCGATCGTCAAGGGGAGTCCATCACCGGGCGCCGTGGCTCCCAAAGAGGCGGCCGCCCCACGACGCCCTCGGCTGCTCGCTCCCAGTTCGCCCCACGCAGCTTGCAGCCGAGGTGGGGGGAGCGGCTAGGGTGGTGAATGGATTCGCCCACAACGTCAACGTCGATGGCCCGCCTTGCTCTTTGCACTTCGTTCTCGTCGTGAGGCTGGACCCCCGCCCCTCCCCCGCGGCGGCCTCTCTTTGGTTTTGCCCAACTTCACGTGCAGGTCAAACGAGAGAGGAGAGAGGGAGCGAGCCCAGAGAGCTTCCCATGTCGCGCGATCTTCAGTGCCAAAGGGAGTCTGTAGCAGCAGCAGCAGCAGGACCCCTCGTGGTCCAGGTGAGTTGCTGTACCTGAATCGACCACCAGATGGAAGTGTTACACCTCCCCCCCTCCCCCAGGTAGACCCCAGGGTTGCCCGGTCGTAACGTTGTTGTCGTATGCCTCGTAGATGCCGAGCCAGGTGTGGGGTGGCAGCCGCTTCGTTTGTCCACAGAGCTGCTGATGATGATGGGGGTGGTGGTCGACACGTCCCGCCGCTGATCAACGCCCGCAGGGTGGGTTGCTGTTGGGGGTCAAACGTTGGAGGCAGCACGCCGACTCTGCCCGCCGCGAGAGCTGTTGGCTGCCCGGGGGTGGAAGGGGGAAGCCAGAAAGGCGATCGGTCGGAGTGGCCGACGGGGCCGCTGCTTCTCAGTGTCTTTGGAGTCGGTTTTGGTCGAAATGGGGTTTTGTTGTTGTTGTTGTTGCGTGACCGGTAAACCGGTTATAACCGGTTTGTTACGCAAGTATGAATGTGTAAGAAATACAGGCTCGACCACTTCTTGTGTTTTGAACAAAAAGACAACTGGACATCGCAGTGGCGTAACGGGTAAAGTGACGACGGACTTTGACGTCCAGAAGTCGCCGTTTACAATCGTCAGCACGGGGGGGTGGGGGGGGGAGCTGCAACCTTGAACCTTCGAACAATCGGTGCCATCGTTTTCGTGCCAATTGTCGGTGCGATAATTCGCGTAATATTGAATTTATATATCTTTATACGTCCACCATAGAGGGGGTTCTTTTGGCTTGGATCGCGTAAATATATAAATGTGTCGTTCAACCCGCCACCACCCCGACACGGCCAATTGGTAAGGTTTGACACGGAAACTGAACGTGCCAATTCGTTACGAGTACAGCACAGCGGTGTGTTGGAGAGGAAATCCACAAGATTGACAGTATATAATTATCCCGTCACGATACTTCAATCGCTCATCACTTCCCTGGGGAAGCACGGACAAATATGAGATGAGAAGAGCGTTGTAGCGGTCCTCAAGGCAGAAGACAAAGAGTGATGTTCCGATAGAATCGGCCCAAGGAATCGGGAGATGTTAGAGGAGAGAGCGATTTTTTAAAATGAGATATTGAAGATTTTTATTTTATATAGGATTCACGATATAGGTGAAGTTCTTGAAGAAATCTCAACTGACGACCTAAGTTATATATATTGTGTATTAATATTGTTACGTACATTTATACGTGAATTTTACGTAGAGATTCATGTTAATGTCATATCCATTAAGCAAATATTTCGTAATTTAAAATTGTATATACATTTTATGAATGTGTATACATTTTAAATATAAAATAATAATCATTAAATGTATTTAATTACAAGTTGTTTCGAGATGTGGTGGCTGGTGGTGTGCTTGCGAACAACCAAATCCATTTAAAACTTAAACTAACTTCTACAGCGGTTTGCCCTTCATGCACGCAAAGCCAATGCAGCGCTGCGCACAGAGTAGCCACGCGGCCTTACACCATCGACGCCTGTCGACAAGACCGCGTGGTGGGTCTCATCCACCTGCCCAGCCACCGTCCCGCCCGGCTGCCTGCCCAGGATCCCGCCCAGCCAAACAACCCCTCAGCTACCCGCCCACCCAGCCAACCAATAAAGCGGCCAACCCAACCACCACCTACCAACTGAGCCAGCCAACCACAGAGCCAGCCACCCACCCATCTGCCCGCCCACCCACCTATCCACCCGCCCAACAATCCGCCTACCCACCCACATACCAACTCAACCAACCACCCAAGCATCGAACGTAAAATAGACATTTCCGCAATCTGACTCCTCCGCTGACTACACAGCCCACGAGGCACACGTTTAAACACGTTAATAGCAGCATTTTTTCAGTGCACAGGTTCAATGGGACCAGCATCTCTCTTCTCTTCGTGCGTGTGGCAGCTGCAGCAGCGGCGTGTTCATTGATATTTTGAACGAGAACCTCGACGCCCCCTTGTGGCCAACAAACCTCACAATTTTTCTTGAACAAACATTTTTACGAATTTTTGTTTACTAATTCTACGATTTAAAAAAAACGTTCGACGTAAAATTAAATAGATTATCTAAAAAAAAATCTTTAATGTTTTTATCATAAAATGTAATTGACAGATTTTTAGAAATATTTATCTAAAATAAAAAAAAATATATACATTTTTTTCTATTTTATTTGTTACAAAAAGATATAAATATTTTACACTCGATAGAAAACATTTACATATATTTTTTGTAAAAGATCAAAATAAAAAATTGAAATTAATTATTTTATAACAAAACATAAAATGTTAAAAATAAGGATTTTTTTTTTATAAAATGTAAAAAAAATGTTTAGCACTAAAAATAAACGAAAACATCTTTTTTAAAATACATTTTATTTTTTCGTAATAATTTCAAATTATTAGTTGTTTTGAGAAGTGTAGATGATGATGTGCTTGCGAATATGGAATCCATTTCAAACTTAAAATAACTTCTACGGCGGTCTTCTCTTCGTGTACGCAAACCAAATACAACGCTCCGCACAGAGTAGCCACGCGGCCTCACACCATCGACGCCTGTCGACAAGACCGCCTGGTGGGTCTCATCCACCTGCCCAGCCACCGTCCCGCCCGGCTGCCTGCCCAGGATCCCGCCCAGCCAAACAACCCTCCAGCTACTCGCCCACCCAGCTAACCAATAAAGCGGCCAACCCACCCACCACCACCTACCAACTGAACCAGCGACCACGTAGCCAGCCACCCGCCCATCTGCGGTCCACCCACCCACATACCAACTGAACCAGCTACCCACCCATCGAACGTAAAATAGACATTTACGCAATACAATTCCTCCGCTGACTACATAGCCCACAAGGAACACCTTTAAACACGCTAATAGCAGCATTTTGTCAGTTCACAGGGTCAATGGGACCAGCATCTCTATTCTATTCATGTATATGGCAGAAGCAGAGATGTGAAACTAGGTTTTTCCCCTTTTCCTGGCAACAAACAGCTGTGTTAAGATGTTAAAACACCAAACTGAAACCTTTTACAAGCAATCATGTCTGCATTAACCACAACGCTTGTGGTCAGAATGCAAACAAAAAAACATACTCTGATAATATGATGCATAGTCTTTGTGCTGTACGCCTTTTGGCGTCCTCTGGTCTAACACCGTTTGAGACGAGGCTCAAAAGAAAGCTGTCTCTGGTGTGGACCAATCAGTTTCAAAGACAATGCATCATTGCTGTGGTTAATGCAGACATGATTCCTTGTAAAAGGTTTCAGTTTTTTGTTGTTTTAACATCTTAACGCAGCTGTTTAATTGCCAGATAAAAGGGGAAAACCTCTTCTCCTATTTTGGTACTGGCAAAGGAGGTCCCATGAATCAGAGATATATACTCTTCGATTTAAAGCTTTCTTGACTGCAGGGATTCATCTTCTTTGTTCTTTCGGTAAAGTCACGTAGAAGGGAAGCAAAGTAATACAAATAAAACATAAATAAAATAATATAAAATTCTCACGACATTGAAGCGCTGTCGTCCCGACAGTTCTGTTCCTTCACCTGAAGAAGGCTACTTGTGTTGTGGCCGAAACGTCGTGAGAATTTTATATTGTATTTTATTATGTTTTATTTGTATTACTTTGTTTCCATCCTACGTGACTTTACCGAAAGAACCAAGAAAATGTATACTCTTTTTAGTTCTTTCGGTAAAGTCACGTAGGTAGAAAAAAATTCTAGATCACGACGTCTTCACTTGAAGACGGTTGCTTGTGTGGCGATCGAAACTTCGTGATCTATTATTTTTTCTACCTACGTGACTTCACCGAAATACCTAAAGAGTATGAATTCCTGCAGTCACGAAGGCTTCAAATTAAGCAGAGATGTGTTGAAGAATATTTTTTTACGAGAACCTTGAAAACTATTACACATTTTAAAATAATTATTTTTCAATCATTGATTTTTTTTTTACATTTCAAAGAAAACATTGGAACGAAAATTTGTACAATTTTTTTCCCTCTGCTGACTACAATAGCCCACAGGGCACACCTTTAAACACATTCATAGTAGAATTTTGTCAGTTCACAGGTTCAATGGGACCAGCATCTTTATTCTATTCCTGCGTATGGCAGCAGCAGCAGCGATTTGTTCAGCAGCTAAATGCCAATGTCGCGTGAGTGTTTCTCCCCACGAAGGGGCTTCAAGGGTTCTCTTTTCAACATTCATGAAATATTGTTCTTTGAAAATGTGTTCCAAATTTGTCTTCAATTTTTTTCATTAACATTTGCAAAGAACGAAAATGGTGTCCGTTAAAACATTTGAGAAACTTTCAAATAGCATTTCCAAGACATTTTAAACGCGAACCTTTGTAGCCCTCTAGTGGCGAATAAACCTCACGCAAACGTTTTCTTGAACATAAATGTCAAAAAAATGCAACATGCTTTTACTAAGTTTGATTTCAACCGTGCTTGTTCCGTGCTTGTTTATCGGTCCATTCTCTCCTGGGCAGGAACTCCACACAATTCCCCCTCTGCACCCCCTTCTCTCTCTCTCTATTTAAGGCCTTGACACAGAGACGTTGTCTTTCTGTGTGCCTATGTGTGTGTCTTTCTCTGTTTTGTCTCTGTGTGAGTCTCTCTCTCTCCGCTTGTGTGTCTATGTTTTGTCTCTCTCTCTCTCTCAAATTTAGCAATCTTTGGAGGAACGTAATCAGCCAGGAGGGGTGTTGACTGTTGTGTTGGCCGACTCTCTGTGTTGTATTGCATTATATTTCCAAGTTTACTCGGTTTGTTTTCTCATTAATTTATTCCTGATGATGGTTGCTTGCGTTGCAATCGAAACGTCGTATCCTAGAATTTAATTTAATCTCTTTCTACGTGACTTTACCGAAAGAAACCAAACAATAATTACTGCGGTCACGAAAGCTTCATATCCAGTTTGAATTATCAACATCGGGTTTTTTTCTCTGACAATTTCCCCCCCTTCAAAACATCTTAAGTCGGCGTAGTTTGTATTTTGCTCCTCCTTCGCGGAGTTGCAGACGGCAGTCTTTTCGTCACCGCAGGACTTCCCTCCCACCAAAGTCGCGTGTTTTACAGAGGCCACTTGCGTCAATTCAAATCGCAAGTGTTCACCCCCCCACCACTACCATCCCCCCCCCCACCATTCGCCCTCCTCCACCCCCCCCTCCACCCCCCCCCAACACCCCCCCACCCCGTCCGTGACTCCTCCCCGGATACGGGGGTGGGGGCTGGAGGGTGCGGGGAGGCGTGGTCTCGCGTATATTAACGAGGTGGCGGACCCAAGCCGCCTACTGAGTGGATCAGCTGATCGCCAGTGGGCGGTGGCTTTGGTCAATTGTGGGCGTGATCGTGGAGCGAGGGCCGCGCCCCCTTTTCGCGTGCCGCGAGGCCACGCCCACCCTAAAAACCCCACCCCCACTCACTGCAGCAAACCCCCACCCCCTCCACTACCCCCCCCCCCAACTCCCCACCCCCCGTCTCGTTGTTAAAGTTCGGCTCCCAACTTCGCACCGAGTCACACGGTAGGGGCGAAGTGAGAGGAGACAGGCGTTGGTGGTGGTGGTGGTTGGTGGTGGTGGCGGTGTTACCAGCGACCATTCCAAAGTCGTTCTCATTCTCGGGTAAGTTTCACGGTTAAAGTTTTGTAGCCCCCCCCCCCCGCCGCTCTTCCCCTCCTCTCCCCCCCCCCCCCTAGCCATGCTCAATCCACCGCTGGATGATGATAACAGCCTGTGCGCAACTTCGACGTCTTGCGCGAGTGTACTGGACGGGTTGCTTCGCTGCCCGTGCGGCCACATGGTGATCGCAAGTGCGAACCCGCAGTCGCTGCTGTTACATCGGACAAATGTTTGTTGCGCGCGGCTACGGTGGTGGTGAAGTATGGTCAAAAGTAAGACCCCGCCCCCCCCCCCACCACCCCCCACCGGCACGGCGTGAATTGGAAGAATTTGATGGCCTCATTCATTCATCAATGTTTGATTTTTAGTTAAGTATCGCACTCGTGTGTGAGTTGGTTGGGACATTATACTCAATCCCACCCCCTCCGCCCGGCCGTCTTTGTATCCCCACTTCCGCGATACAGGTCGCACATGCTGTATGTGTATTTATACCAGAGCGCACGTGCGCGCACACACACACACACCGCACAGGCTAGCAGTGGATTGAACTTGATGGGTAAACTTGGTTGGAGAGACACGCCCTTTTTGTGGCTGTGGGGAGAAAGGTAATTTGATTTTTGCCATTGAGTGAGTGTGCATGCTCGTCCGTGTGGGTGTACACGCACTGGGGACACAAAGGCGGCCGGGCGTGGGTCTGACCACACTCCAGCCACCCTCTCGCGTGTGCCGTGTCGGCCTTCATAGGTGCTCGTTAACAGCACTTGCCCCAACAGCCTGCTAAAGGCAATACACGGATGGGAACTTTTGTCCTGTGTGTGTGTGAGGAGCGGTTGGGGAGCGATAGTGTAGCGGTTAGCGCGCTGCGCTATGAACCTGGCGACCCGGGTTCGATTCCCGCTCACGGCCAACACCAGTGACGATTTTCTGAACCGGTCCCGGGCCTTCCCTAGGTCGACTCAGCCTCAAATGAGTACCTGGTGCGGTGGATAAAAATATCGCCACTGGAGAGACAAAGCCGGTCGGGCGTGGTTGCTGGCCACCCACCCCCTCGTGTACCGTTCCGGCCTTCATAGGTGCTCGCTAACACCACTTGCCCCTACAGTCTGTTAAGGCTATATGGGGGATCTTTGTCTTTAGCTTTGTGAAGAGCGGTGGCGCAGTGCACCGCGGGCGACTTGAGCTCAATTCACGCCCTCACGGCTCTCATCAGTGCCACATGTTGTTAGACCTTAAGCTAGTACTGTGTCACTTGCTGCTGCTGTGTTTATACTCGGCCCTTAAAATTTAGGCACCAGCAGTGGAAATTCCACATTCCTCGTACCTCAATTTAAATTGTCTTAACAACATACAACGTTATATTCTTAGTTTTTTCGGTAAAGTCACGTTGAAGAGAAACAACAAAATAACAAAATATATATAAAACAATAAAAAATTCTCACGACGTTTCGACCATAACTCAAACGGTGAGAATTTTGAGAATTTTTTATTGTTTTATATATATTTTGTTATTTTGTTGTTTCTCTTCAACGTGACTTTACCGAAAAAACTAAGAATATGAATTACTGCAGTCACGAAAGCTTTAAATCAAAATTTAACATACAACGTTTTTGATTGAAAGCTTTCGTCACCCACTCACCTTATTCCCTTCTACGTGACTTTACCGAAAGAACCAAGAATATAACATACAACGTGTTTAGACTGGCTCTAGAAGTCTTAAGTGTAACCTGCATGGTATGTCTCGGAACACCTTTGCCCATTTAGTGGATGCGATTAATCAAAGTAGGCTGTGAATGTTGCATGGGGGGGGAGCGGTGGCACAGTGGTTAGCGAAAGAGCGCCGTGAACCCAGACGGATACCGGAGTTGGATTCCAGACCATGGCTTAAAACACCAGTGGCGAATGCTAATCCCAGGTACCCGTCAGACACAACAACAGGTGTTGACCGGCGTGGTGAAGTATGGTCAAATGACCGACAGCTTGCTGGGCTCTGTGTGTTTGCGTTCACTTGTAACTTTAGATGAGGCCGGGCAGGATGATAATGGGCGGTGCTGGTGGCATTGCTGCTGGCAAGAAGGCGGATTCCATAATATTTACGTTTTTGAATGTGCACGGTGAAGTTTTTAAACGAATTGCAAACTTGTAAGAATCGATGACGGTCGACGATTCGATTAAGTTGCCGTACGAGTTTCGCTCGAACCACTTTGGGGTATGTAGTCGAGACCTATAGAGGTGTGTGTGTGTGTGTGTAACCTATACCTGGGTGAATCTTTGTAAACTTGTAGCTATTGAGCTGTATATGGCCAGTAAGCAATCTTAGCTCGCACATAGTCCGTCGCCTCCCTGTCACTCTTCTACCGCTACTGCCATTGTTAATATTCTCTTGACCTTCAATAATTGATTTACTTCTTCTCCACGAGTGTCGAGCACTCCGTTTACCAGACACCCTGTTTATTCTCAACCGTACTGTTTTCAACCATCACACTGCAGATATCACTCGCTCACTCACCCGCTCATCCACTCACCCACTCACTCACCCACTCACTCACCCACTCACCTACTCAATCGCCCATTCACTCACCCCCTCACCTACTCAATCGCCCACTCACTCGCCCACTCACTTACCCACTCACCTACTCACTCACCCACTCGCTGAAAAACTGCCGTCAATCGCCACTAAGTGCAGGTGACGTTACCACAGCGCCTGTGCCAGGCTATGTGCACTTTGAGGCCACGTGAAGTGTCGAAGGCTCGCTGATAGGTCACGGGCCAGACCCCCAGGGGCCATGTGTTGACCGACTGAGATTAATGGAAGATGCATCAACTGTGCCAACTTTTGCTGCATTTTAGCCGCCCGGCGCTCCGCCCGTTTGTTGTGAGCGTCGCTCCTCTGCACTCCGCTGTTGTTGGAGGGCGACTGCCTCCCACCACTCAGTAGCCTCAGCGTGCACCTAGCCTGGCACTGTCCAGTAGCGTCTTTCACGAGCCGCCGCATCCACAGAGGCCGGTCTTGACACCGCTGGTACCGGTCATCGGCATTTCCACTCAACTGCACATCCTCCTGTACCGAATCAGCCTCTATCTCTTCTCTAGTCCCGTCGCTCCGGTTTGGCCCTCTTGATCCGGCCAAATAGAAGCTGATTTTTTGGCATGCGGTGGCTGGGCATGCGGGCTACATGACCCATTCACCCACTCACCTTATCACCCACTCGCTCACCATATCTGCTCACTCGCACACTGCAGGTCACCTCACCTCACTTCTCGCTCTCTCTCTCTCTCTGCTCCTTCCCTCCTCCCATCATCATCATCGCCGCCTCTCTCTTCTCCTTCCAAGTTCTCATCAGAAATCACTTTTATGCCCTTTGTTTATTTCAAGTGACGCGTTGTTACCTCTTTATCTATTTACACTTTGATTGTCACGGGCGCTGTATATTTGCTGGCTGTGTTTGTGCCCCCGTTCAGCGCACTCAGAATTTCAGAAATAGTTTTTTATTTACAATGGAGCTGTGAAGATTTTTATTTTTTTATTTAACCGATGTCCAGTAGTTTCACAGATGTCCAGCTAAAAGAAATGAACGCAAATAATCGATTCTTTATCACGAATTGTCGCGCATCATCGAGGCTCTCAATCCCATCATGAAGCTCTTCCTTAATCTGGGATTAATGTGTCAGTTGATTAATTGGTTGGCCGTATGAATAAATTAATTGATAGCTATACGAATGAAACGCAACTGGTTAAAGGCGAGAATGCACGGGTAAGTGAATGAAAGAGTGGATAGAAGAAGCAACGGATGGAAAATCTCAATATTGCACGAATGGTTGAAGGGACACACGAATGAAAGGGGTGGAAAAACTCAATGAAAGCACGGAGGAAGGAACGAATGAATGCAGGAATAAATGAGTAACAAAGGGAAAATATGAAACAATGCATCGGTTGAACTTCTACGTGAATGAATGAATTGACAAGCGAACGAAAAAAATTAAAACAAATCTGAATGACGGAATTAATGACGTTATCGATGAGGCAATTGATTGATGGATTCGCTGAGTGGCTCGAGTAAAGTACGAACATATGTCGGCGTGTTGCATTTACGTCAACGTTCACTCGGTGATTCAAGCATTCCGGAGAAACGTGGCACACATGCACCACCACCCTATTACCGGGGAGAGGTGAGATTCTGTAAAATGTTTGTATTATTTTTGTGTAAAAAAAAAACGTATTGACTAAATGAAGTGACCTCATGTTAGGCGTTTTGGTTTGTGGTTTCAAGTGCCAGAGGCTATGAATTTTAACATCCGTATCTCCTAAGACACGGCGCGGAAAGAAGTTCAACGTCCACACACCCACGAGCTGAGCAAATGTAATACATGCTGATAATGTGGCTCAAGTCCAAATATCCCGTGCGTAGCCTTTAACAGACTGTTTGGGCGAGTGCTGTTAGCGAGTGGCATACGAGAGCGAGTGGGTGGCCAGCACCGCTCCCGGCCACCTTTGTCACCCCAGTGCCGATCGTTTATGCACGCCGGGTAACCGTTTCGGGCCGAGTCGACCTAGGCGATGCCCAGAACCGGTTCGACATTTTTTTCTTCTGCCACTTGAGCGCGAACGGGACACAACTCCCCACTTGTGCGTGCGCGCATCATGCACATATCCTGGCACACCTACACACATGCCACTGTGGTTGGCATTTACCTCCATGGCGCTTGCGCCAGGCTAGGTGCACTTTGAGGCCGTCACGCGAAGTGTCCCGTGACAGACCCCCTCCCCCCCCCCAGGTGTTATGGGATGGCTGACTGTCAATAATTTGTCGGCTGCGAGTAGGCACTCACTCCCACATTTACGACGTCAAAGGTCCCCCGTGTAGCCTACAAATGCTGTTGGGGCAAGTGCTCTTAGCGAACATCTCGTGATGGTCACATCGAGACCCATGGGATAATCGTGGAGAGCCGCAGAGATCGATAGACTGCAGCCATACACACAGAGATCCGTAGACTCTCATAGAGACCCACAGGCTCGCATAGGGTATATATGGATTCTACTATCATAGAGACCCATAGATTCTACTATCATAGAGACCCATAGATTCTACTATCATAGAGACCCATAGATTCTACTATCATAGAGACCCATAGATTCTACTATCATAGAGACCCATAGATTCTACTATCATAGAGACCCATAGATTCTACTATCATAGAGACCCATAGATTCTACTATCATAGAGACCCATAGATTCTACTATCATAGAGACCCATAGATTCTACTATCATAGAGACCCATAGACACACAACAACGGAAGGGGGGTGGGGGTTGTTACCATCATCATGCCCGGCCGCCTTTGTCTCTCCAATATTGCCCTTTGAGCTCCTCGCACAATCCAGCCTGGTTAAACTCTGGATGGATCGTAGGCAGGCCAGCCTAAATGTTTCTAACTGGAGAAGATGTTCCATTAGGGGGTCCACGTTTCGCAAGCGTGGAGAAGGGAGGGGATGACCGTGGCCGAGAAGACCTGAAGCTTCGTGCGGAGCGACAGACCAGGTAGCTTCCACACAGCGTTACGCAACCGATGAAAAGATAATGCCGCTCGACTGGTTCGGAGTGAGACCTCCGCTATTAAACCGGAGCCGGTCATGAGCACACTGCCCAGGTATGGGAAACTCTCCACTCTCTCCACAACTGCCCTATCACCAATTAGGAGTTGTGGGGGTGGAGTGTCCGATGGTACACAATACCCAGACAGGTGCTTAGTTTTGGTGGTAATCTCCAGGTTCAGCAGCAGCGCCTCCAACTCCTCTGAGTGGGCAGCAATTACCAGATCATCGTCATACATAACATGGTTGAGGAATAGGGAGCCATCTCTTGACCGCACCCGGGCATCGATCAGCCTCCCATTGTATCTGTACCAGATGTAAATTCCTCCGGTACAGCTATTGAAGGCTTCACGAACTAGATGGTCGAAATAGATGTTAAATAATGTGGGAGCCAGAGGACATCCCTGTCGAACCCCAAGATGTACAGGGAATGGCTCCGACTCCCAGTCACGTAGTTTTACCCGGGCCCGCTCACCATCATGAAGGTCCTTAATGATCGTGAGCAGAGGGTCAGGGACTCGGAAAGCACGAAGAACAACCCAGTGCCCAGGCCTACTGATGGTAAAATCGTCTTTAACCAGGTCAATAAAGCAGAGATGTAGGTTTTGTTGGAATTCCCTACACCTCTGCTGTATCAGACGGTCAGAAAATATGGCATCTGTGCAGGACCGCCCTTTACTGAAACTGCATTGGGGCTCCGTAAGCATCTCCTCAACGTGCCTAGCAAGGCGATATTGAATAATCCTTGCCAGGACCTTTTCCGGCACACTGAGGAGTGAGATGCCCCATTTAGTTGTTACAGTCTGTGCGGTCCCCCTTCTTAAAGAGGACCACCAGGACAATCCTGTGGAACCCGTCCAGTGGTCCAGACTGTTGTTATGATGTCATGTAGGGCAGTATGTGCATAAACGCCACCCTCCCTCAGCATTTCGCTTGGGAGATCATCTCTGCCCAGTGCATTTCCTGGTCTCAGAATCCAAATCACCTTCAGTACTTCCTCAACAGATGGCACCTCAGCCAGCCACTCACAGGGGGTGACTTCCTCCAATATTTGAGGTGCCGCAGCCTCAGCAGGGTCATCCCCACTTTGTCCCACGTTGTTTTCTAGGCTGAGGGATTTCCCCTCTCCCAGGGCCTCACGGAAATGCTCAGCAAATCTGCAAATCTGTTCCTGGGGGTCGGAGATTGGATCACCGTTCTTTCCCCTCATGATGGTAATAGGTATGGTGCTGCAGGTTACTTTTTTGATGAAGTTAAAGAGCGATTTGTGATCACGGGCCATTGAGGCAGACTCCATCTCCTCAGCAACCCGCAACCACCACCCATCCTTGCAGTGCCTCATTGCTCTCCGAATCTCCGAGCGAAGGCTGCGGTAAGCCTCCTCATTCTCTGATGCGGGCTGCTATAGACAATGAGATTTGGCCTGTCGCTTTTTCTCAGCCATCCTGAACACCTCTGTTAGCCAGGGTCTCTGGGGAGGTCTGGACCGTGTACCCAAAGCAGACATTGCAGCTGCATGAGCCATAGTCCTAAATCTCACCCATTTCCCCTCGACATCAGGATGATTGGGGGACAATGCCAACCCCAGCCGCAAACGATCATTAAATTCTCGCTTGCACCTTTTCATCAGCTAGCTGAGACCAGGCCACTATGGGTTTGAATGGGGTACTGGGTGTACATCCACCACCGGAGTGGAAGAATGGCAGGCGCATCTTACAGATGACAAGTCGATGGTAAGTGGGCAGATCAGCTCCACAGTAGGTCCTGGTGTCAAGGACATGGGCCCGCATCCGCTGTTCCGTCACTATGTAGTCCAGCAGATGTTCTTGCTTAAACCTGGCATGCATCCATGATGTGTGGATGTGCCAATTCCAGAACAGCGTATTGGTAATTACATACCAATGGGCTGCACAAAAATCTAGTAGCCTCGTGCCCTTGTTATTGAGCTTCTAAACTGCTTGCGCGCCAGTGTTACCAAACCGTTCACGAAATAAACACTTTCTAAATGGAGCAACATGGCCTGGGTTGTTGCGCGCCAATTCCTCGTGAGCGTGGACCGGGGGCTCTTCTCGTGGACGCTCGGTGGTGGCTCGAGGTGCCGTCTGCTGCTGCCGCTCTGCTCGGTTAAGATGTTTTTCTTGTTGATGTTTTTTGTTTGTTGCGGTTGCACCTGATTCAAGAGCCAAATGGCTCAGGGCTATACCAAATAAATGAAACTGAAAACTGAGCTGATCTGGCCCATGCCTTTCATTTACTCCAGCCCAGGTGCCAGCATCATGACCAACTCGGGCATTGAAGTCGCCCAACAAGATGACTCTATCCCGAGGGGCCACTTTAGCCTGCACCTGTGACAGGAGGTGATAGAAGTCATCTGACTCATCAGCTTTGCCTGCATCCCTCCATAGATGTTAGTCTTCGGTGGGGGTATAAGTAACCACGACCACCACTCCTCGCCTCTGATTGATGGGAAGGCGAGCACAAAGTAGCCTGGGGCTTACAGCTTCCCACACCTCACCGCCACGCTCCCACGCCCCTTTTATTATTTTGTTCAGAAGAAGAGCCACTCCCAGTTGTTTGGCAGTCTGCTGCCCCGAGTAGAGGACTGTCCACCCCTCATGGTGGCAGGAGCCAGAGCCGGTCCACTGGACCTCCTGAATACCACAGAGATCCAGGTGGTACCGGTCCAGCTCCCGACAGAGGAGTGGCAGCCTCTCCTCCGCAGTGAGCGTTCGAACATTCCGCATGACCACCCGTAGTGTTTTTTTTTTCTGGAGGAGCCCCGAAGGTAAGGATTCGGTCTCCTGGCTCCGCCAAATGGGGTTTGGCCAGGAGACGTCATAGACACCTGTCCCCCCGGGGCCTCCGGCACAAGCTTAATTAGATATTTTAGACGTGGTTTTGTGGTGATTAATTGAAGGTGGAGGGGTTACCAGCCCCTCGCACCCGTCCAGAGCCCCCATTTGGCCGCTGTCGTGGTTACAAACGCCATGAGGGGAATGGCCAATCTAAGTTGCCCCTCCCCCCCCCCACGGCACTGCTCACCACAGCGTTGCCGTCCGGCACAAACGAGGAGTTACGGCACACGAGGAGGTGGGTGACCAGCACCACACACACACCTCACCACACACCCACACCTCACCACACACACACACACCGCACCACACACACACACACACCGCACCACACACACACACACCGCACCACACACACCCACACCTCACCACACCCACTCAATGTGTCACCGTGCGGAAGCGTGACGGGTTTTTTGTTGTTGCGGCGAGCCATTTGTCGTCCAGTTGTGCAAGTGCTGAAGGCTTGGGTGTCATGTCACCTTTACTTGTGCGAGTGTGTGGGTGCGCGCGTGGGTGCGAGTGTGTAGGTGCGCGCGTGGGTGCGCGCGTGGGTGCGAGTGTGTGGGTGCGCGCGTGCACGTGCGGGGGGGGGGGGGTAGCGCGCTCACGGCCAACGCCGGTGACGATTATCCGAACCGGTCCTGGGCCTCCCCCCCTAGGTCGACTCAGCCTCAAATGGGTACCTGGTGCGGTGTGTAGTAAACATTGCTACTGGGGAGACAAAGGCGGCCGGGCGTGGTGTTGGACACCCAACCCCCTCGTGTGCCGTGCCGGCCTTCATAGGTGCTCGCACACGGCACTTTCCCCAGCTGCCTGTTAGTGCTATACAGGAGTGGGATCTTTGCCTTTATCTTTGTGTGTGTGTGTGTGGAGCGGTAGTATGGCGTGTGAGCGCGCTGCACTGCAAACCTGGTGACTCAGGTTCGATTCCCGCTCGCGGGCAAACACCAGTGACGATGATCTGAACCGGTCCGGGACCTCCCCCACCCAGGTCGACTTGACCTCAACTGAGTGCCTGGTGCGGTGCGTGAACCTCAGAATCAAAATCCTTGTTTCGGCTGCGTGAAGAATCCGTTGAGCTACGAACCTGCTTTGTCAGAGATGTCCAGCGAACGGCGGCGAGTCGCACCGGCAAACCAGGCGGGACTGGCCAGTCCCCCATCGTGTTGTGCGCAATGCCGACCTTCATGGGTTTGTTACTAGCCAACAGCACTTGCCCCAACAGTCCGTCAAGGCTATACGGGGGGGGGGGAGGAGTCTTTGTCTTTGTGTCTGCATCTGCATCCTGTGTTGCGCAATCTCTTCGACTGACTTCGCATTAGGGTGGTGGTGCATGTGTTGCAGTCTCCTCGCTAGAGACCAACTCCGCCACCACGGAAGCTCTCTGTTGGCGAGAGACGGACAGAGAGAGACGGACAGAGAGAGAGAGACGGACGGAGAGAGAGAGACGGACAGAGAGAGAGAGACGGACAGAGAGAGAGAGAGACGGACAGAGAGAGAGAGAGACGGACAGAGAGAGAGAGAGACGGACAGAGAGAGAGAGAGAGACGGACAGAGAGAGAGAGAGAGACGGACAGAGAGAGAGAGAGAGACGGACAGAGAGAGAGAGACGGACAGAGAGAGAGAGAGAGACGGACAGAGAGAGAGAGAGAGACGGACAGAGAGAGAGAGAGAGAGACGGACAGAGAGAGAGAGAGACGGAGAGAGGGTGATGAGCACAAATTGACGGGGAAGTTTTAGGGTTTTTTTTTAAGTTGTGCTCAAAAGTGTAATTGTAGCCCTGCAGTGACGTCACAGCGACAGCAGTTTGCATCACCGTATGGGTGATCTTTACCTTTGTGTGTGTGTGTAATGTATGCACAGTGTATATGGACAAATGGTTAATGTGTTGTACTACATTATAGGAGTGTTGGTGTAATTGATCAAATTAAAATATTCCCCGTATAGCCTTAACATTGTGGGCAAGTGCTGTGTGATATGCGCGACATGCCTAACGCGTGTGGCATATTACAATCTATGCAACCTAAAGATCACCCCCCCACTCCGTATAGCCTGGACAGACTGTTGGGGCAAGTGCTCTTAGCTCGCACCTGTGTGCCGTGCCGGCCTTCATAGCTGCTACTCTCTAACAGCATTTGCCCCAACAGTCTGTTACAGGCTATACGGGTGGTGGTGGGGGGGGAATATTTGTCTGTGTGTGTAATCTACGCATGTCGTGCACACGCTCGCTCGCTCGCTCGCACAGTCGGTGACGTTCGCTGGCCGGTGGTGAATGACTCCGGGTAAACACCGAGAGGCTGGCACCGTCACTGCCTTGTGCACACACCGCAGTGATAAAAAAACAACTCAA
This sequence comes from Petromyzon marinus, assembly GCF_048934315.1. Classification (NCBI taxonomy): domain Eukaryota; kingdom Metazoa; phylum Chordata; class Hyperoartia; order Petromyzontiformes; family Petromyzontidae; genus Petromyzon; species Petromyzon marinus. The sequence goes on along the minus strand of NC_133710.1, from coordinate 5,700,663 downwards.
AATCATCGAGCGACAAATATAGCCCCCCCCGCCCCTCCCCTCCCTCCTCCCGGCTCTCCCCCCAGCCCCTCCCCTCTCTCCCCCCACCCCTCCCCTCTCTCCCCCCACCCCTACCCTCTCTCCCCCCCAGCCCTCCTCCTGACTCTCCCCCCCCAGCCCTCCTCCTGACTCTCCCCCCCAGCCCTCCTTCTGACTCTCCCCCAGCCCCTCCCCCCTCTCCCCTCAGCCCCTCCCCTCTCTCCCCCCACCCCTCCCCTCTCTCCCCCCACCCCTCCCCTCTATCCCCCCACCCCTCCTCCCGGATCTCCCCCCATATGTTCTCTCGGCCGGTGTAGGGGACCCCCCCCCCGCCCACGTGTTTGACGGGCAGGCAGGTTCCTTCACTCTGACTCACAGGGAGCCAGACGGTGTCGTAATATCATCAAAGTTGGCGCTGCTGATGAGAGAGCCGAAACCGGTCCGGAGTTTTTTTTTATTTTTGCTTGTAGGACTGTGTGTACGTTGAACTTCTTTCGCACCGTACGTAGCCAATCGTGCTAATCGCTTCGAGCGAGCATGGTCCTGCTGATGAGATGGCTAAAGATCTGAAACCTGTCCCAGAGTCTGTACTTGTTTTGACGCAATTGTTAAAGCGAGCCGAGTTATGCTGACGAGACAGCCGAGTGTGGAAACTGGTCTAGAGGTTTTGCTTGTGTTTGAACCAATGCTACTGAATGTATGCACTCCCCATTAGGCCGGTATGCCTGATGGGATATGTAAAAACAACCTTGATATAAAGATGTCACGACTCAATTTGAACTTGCACATCCACACCCCGCACACTGCAACACTTGCCCAGGACGCAATGTAGCAGCAACTTTGAATACTTTCACTCTTAATTCAAAGTAGTTTATTTGACTTTTAAAAGGTTCTGTTTCTAAATATCTACTATTCTTGCTATTCATCGAAAAAACAACAACATCCTCATCATCATATGTGAGTCTCTGAGTATATGGGTACTAATTGTATCGATCACAGTGGGGGGGGGGATGATGATGGGCCGAGTCAACCCCCGAACCAGAACTAAAACTCGCAACCTTCCGATTGCGAACGGCTCGCTCGACCTCTGAACCACCTCGGTCAGCGTGCGGAGCGGTGGCACAGTGGTTAGCGCTACGCTGCGCTACGAACCCGGCGACCCCGATGTTCGATTCCCGCTCACGGCCTACCAACACCCAGTGGCGATTATCTGAACAGGTCCTGGGCCTCCCCTAGGTCGACTCGGCCTCAAATGAGTACCTGGTGCGGTATTCAATAAACATCGCCACTGGGGGGACGAAGGCGGCCGGGCGTGGTGCTGCCCCCCCCCCCCCCCCCCCCATGCACTGGTGCTCGCTAACAGCACTTGCCCCGACAGCCTGATAAAAGACTATTCGGGAGCTATTTGTCTTTTTAGTGTGCGTGAGTGTAAGTGGACGCTGTCAATGGAAGAAAACCTCCCCCCCGAGGATGTCAACATTTTGGGTGGGGTGAGTGGGAAGTAAATCCACGCTGGAATATTTCCACGAATCGTTTCCGTTCACCTGTGGGTTACATAACGCCCTCCCCCCCGCCCCGTATGAGGGTCTATGGTTTCCTGAGAGTCTATGGGTCTCCTCTGATTAAAACCCATGTGTACCCTATGCGCGCCTGTGGGTCTATGCGTGTCTGCGAAACTCTGTGCGAGTCTACGGATCTCTATGAGAGTCTGCGGGTCTCTATGAGAGAGTCCATGGGTCTCCGCTTAGTAAAACACAAAAAAACCGTAATATACCCTATGCGAGTCTACGGATCTCTGTGCGAGTCTACGGATCTCTGTGTGCATGGCAGCAGTCTATCGATGCCTGCGGCTCTCGAGGATTCCCGCCTGGGTCTCGACGCGAACCCGTGACTTGCAGCGTTGGAACGTCGCGACGGAGGAAACGCCACACCCAGCGGTGCCGTTACCACGGCGACTACGGCCAAGACTGCCAACACTCACACGCAACAGGCACGCACACACACACAGTGGCATACACACACACATAGTGGCATACACACACACACATAGTGGCATACACACACACACTTACGTAGACACATGTACACCCCAATACAGTCACACGGAACATACCGAGTCTCACACACTTGCATACACAAAGCCAAAGATCCCCCGTGTAGCCTTGACAGACTCTTGGGGCAAGTGCTGTTAGCGAGCACCTATGAAGGCTGGAACGGCACACGAGGGGGTGGGTGGCCAGCACCACGCCCGGCCGCCTTTGTCTCCCCAGTGGCGATGTTTACACACCGCAGCAGGTACTCATTTGAAGCCGAGTCGACCTAGGGGAGTCCCATGACCGGTTCAGATAATCGTCACCGGTGTTGGCCGTGAGCGGGAATAGACCTCTCTGTTCGCCGGGTTTCGAAGCGCAGCGTAGCGCTAACCGCTGCACTACCGCTCCCCACTTGAACACGCGCGCTCACGCATGCATACACATAGACACATCATACAAAGGTCCCCCGTATAGCCTTCAGCGTACAATTGGTGGAGGGGACGCGCACACAAGCACAGCGTGAGGCACGCTTGCCTGCGTATGGTGCCAAAAGAAGTTCAACATACAGATTTTAATCAAGTGCTCACTTACAGCAGTTGCCTTTTTAAAAGTCCCAACGCACACATACGCGCACACACACACACACAAATACTTGACAAATGCGTGCACGCTCATGCACAACTACAATAACAGTGGCAGCTAAGTGGGAGGAATGGGGGGAGGGTGGGGTGTCACCACTGCGCTTGTGCCAGACTAAGTGCACTGAGGCCACGTTATGCGTGGGGAGGGAAGGTCCACGTGATGGATCCATGCTCTCGGGGACGACTGACCAACGCACACGGCACCTACGTACGTAGTACGTTGAGCTTCTTTTGCGCCACCGTACGTTGACAATCGTGCCGATGGAAAGGTGCGGGGGAAGGACCGCAAACTAAACGCGCAAAAAGCAGTTTTCTAAAAGTGCATGTCTCCAGTGGCTTCCTAATATCGGAATTAAGAGCGTTCCAGACGGGCAGCAAAAGAAAAAGAGCCGCCTAGCTTGGTACAGCAGAAGTGGGCCTTGGTTGGTAAAATACAACATAGTTTAGTGTGTGTGCGTGTGCGTGTGAGAGGCGAGTTGAGTTGGAGGTTCTCCACAGGATTGCTCGAGATTGTCCTCGCCGCACATTTTTCCTTTCTCCGACCCGACGTTCGCCACCCGGGTGACGGAGACGGCGCCACGGCGCCCGTGCCAGGCCAGGTGCACTTGGAGGCCACGTGAGGTGTCGAAGGCTCGCTGGCAGGTCGCCGGACAGACCCTGTAGGTGTCGTGGGGTTGACCGACTGAGACCACCGGCCGACGCACCGCCTGTTGCCCCCCCTACTGTGCCAACGGTTTAGCCGCCCGGCGCTCCGCTCGTTGTTCTGAGCGTCGCTCCTCGGCCCTCCGTTGCCGCTGTTGGAGGGCGACAGCCTCCAAGTGACCAGCAGCAGCGTCCTTCACGAGCCTCCTACCGTAGCTACACACACACATCACACAGGCGCGCACACACCGTACGCGCACACATACCACACACAGACACACACCACACACAGACACAATGTACCTGTCCTCAAGCAACAACATCCCAATACTGCAAAACAAATTTACGCTGCAAATTACTCGATCGGGATCGCACACAGCAGCAGCAGCAACATCGCCCCCCAAACACCCCCCCCCCCAAACACCCCCCCCCCCCCCCACGCTGCTTCACGTCTACAAACGTGGCAGGAACCTTCCCGCCAAGGAGCCGTGCGGGACTACTTTGTGGGGGCTTTTCCTGGGGGCTAAACGAACACGATCGCACGGTATCTCGTTGGCTCTTGACGTCTCACCCCGGTGTCCACCGCGCGTCGCCGTATTAATCCGCGACACCGCTCGCAGGTGTGCCCGGCAACGCGACGCGCTTGGCTTTTGTGTGGCCAAGGTGAACTGCCGGGCCAGAGACATCTCGCACGCGCACGCACGTACACAAGCAAAGACAAAGATGCCCTGCGTCGCATACAAATAGGCGATGGGGAAAGTTTTTGTTGAGTGGACCCGCTCCGCGCAAACACAAATACGCACAAACACGCCGGCGGGCGGTGGTTGAGGTGTGTTAACTGGGGAGATTGCTCAATCCCACAGGAACCGACGCTACCGTTACAAAGACAAAGATCCCCCAGGTTAGCCTTCGAGTGACAAGTGCTCGGGGCAAGTGCTGTTGGCGAGCAGCACCAACGAAGGCCGGCACGGCATCCGAGGTTGGGAGGGCGGTGGTGTGGTCAACACCACGGCCGCCTTTGTCTCCCGGCCGCCTTTGTCTTCCCAGTGCACACTGTACCCAGGCACTAACGTTTAAGGCTGAGCCGGCCTAGGAGGAGGCCCCAGGACTGCTGCCAGATATTCGTCGCCGATGTCGCGAGGGAGCGGGGGAATCCGAACTCGGGGCTTGCGGGTTCGTAGCGCGCTTCGCCAGGCGCCGAGGGCGGCTCGTCGCCACAAACATCGCGATATTCGAAACGAGCTTCCTGGCTGGGTGACCTGCGGCACTCCAAGAAGGCGTGCGGCACATCTGCGTGGGAATGGGAGAGGAGGCGCGGGTAATGAGGGGAGCGAGGGTGAGAGGTGATGGAGTGGAGGGGGGGGAGAGGTTCTGAAGGTGGGAGCGGGGTGAGATGCGGTGGAGGGAGAGGAATTGAGAAACAGAAATGGGCAAAGCCGAGATCAGTTCGGCCGTACAGAGAAGGCAACCGGAAGGTGGCGAGAGACGGGGCTCTATGGAAGATGCAAAAAAAAAAGGCTGGCTGGCTGGCTGGGAGGGATGGACGGTCATGTCCAATGGACGTGTGTGTGATACCAGTTGGTGGGGGAAATCTGTATCGGTCAAGCAGAGTTTATATTTCTCCCCCCCCCCCCCGTGTTAAAAGGCGGGGGGGGGGCCTTATCAGATGTGCAAGTCAATGGCGAAAGTTGTTCCGAGCTGATAAGGCGACGGATGAATCACCGAGAACCGATAAGATAAGCTGGCGGCGGCGGCGGCGGGGGGGGGCTGATGGCAGTCATATGATGGGTCAAAGTATCGTCACCAATCTCAGCCTCGTGCGTGGGGGGGCTGGGAACAGTTTCAGAGAAGAAGAGAGGAGGAGGAGAAGCCATTTGTTGTTGTTTGTCGTCTTTGACCAGAATAGTTGAGAGAGCCGCGTTGCGTGCGCAGGGCTACATTTATTATTACACTTGTACACGAGCACAGCACTGGGGTATACAACAAGACAACTACAGCAGCACATTCTGATTCAATAAACACAACGGGTGATGGAATAAACTGCGGTTATTTAGCCCCCCCCCACCCTCTCTTAGATTCACCTTTAACAGTTCGACTGTTGGACATTTTGTCGTCGCCAAGACATTCCCAGTGACCCCGTTGCCTGACCATATTTAATCAAATATATTTTACATTAATACGTTTCAAATTTTAGTTTTTTTTTTTAAACCGGCTGCTCGCAAAGGGGGCAGCCAAAGATCCCCAAGGGGGGGGGGGCAGCCAAAGAGCCCAATTTGTGCGAGACTGTGGGTCTCTGAGTAGTCTGTGGGTTTCTGTATGGGACTGTGGGTCTCTGAGTAGTCTGTGGGTTTCTGTATGGGACTGTGGGTCTCTGAGTAGTCTGTGGTTTTTTGTATGGGACTGTGGGTCTCTGAGTAGTCTGTGGGTTTCTGTATGGGACTGTGGGTCTCTGTATGGGACTGTGGGTCTCTGAGTAGTCTGGGTTTCTGTATGGGACTGTGGGTCTCTGTATGGGACTGTGGGTCTCTGTATGGGACTGTGGGTCTCTGTATGGGACTATGGGTATGTGTATGGGAGTATGGGGTCTCTGTGCGAGTCTGTACAACAATACAATGTAGGTTTACGTGGCATCTAAATGTGACCGCATCTTTAGACGCTGTCCAGAAACACGGTGTATTTATTTCACACAGAGAGAGGGCGCGGAGGATGGAGTGGGGGGGGGGGGAGTGATTTCAGGTTCTTTCGTCTCCGACACTAATGCGGCGGGACCACCGGTCTTCATGTGTGTCTGTGTGTTGAACTTCTTCCGCGCCGTACGTAGCCAACGGTGCTCGTCGTAAGTGCGGGGGAAGGACCACAAACTAAACACGAACAGCAGCTCTCGGGGTGTTAGTTTGTCAATGCGGACGATTTGAAAACGCGTGGCTCCTCGTGGCTTTCCTGACGTCGGAAGGAAAGAACGTTCCAGACGGCCGCGGGAGCGCGCGTCCGAGAGCGCCGCGCGATACCGGGTGACCGTCCCCCCCCCCAAAAAAAAAACACTTGCCCTACGGTGCTCCAGCAACTTTGTCGTGACAAGAACAATTGAACACATTTGGTATTCGCACCGTTCTGACGGCAACAGGTCTACGGCCCGGCCAAAAAGCCGCCGCCGCCGCCGCTGCTGCGAGGGGGTGGACCCGGCGCGTCGGCCTGACGACGGCGGGGTTTGCGTGCCCCCCCCCCTTTTATTTATTTTCTTGACGAGATGGGCGGCGGGGTTTGTATCGTGGCCAGCGACGGGGGGGGGGGCACTTTGGATTGAGTCGCGAGCGCGCGACCCACGGGCACAACATTTGGTTGCGAGGCGATCATCTCCGCCGCTCCGCGTTGGGGTGTTTCTTCTTCCTCCTCCTCGTCCTCTGTCGCGACGCCAGCCCTGGGATTGGAGAGCGAGAGAACGAACAGCGTTGGTGCGAGGTGAAGGGTAGTGGGGATCGGGCGGTGGGGGGGGCGCTGTGTGTGGGTTCGTCGTTTATGTGCGAAGCGTCCTGAGATTGGGGGGACTCCTTCAGGACGGAGCTTGCCAATCATCGATCCCTGCCTCGTGGCGAAAAGTTGTTTTTGGATGCGTAACAAACAAACAAACAGAAAACAACTCCACGAACTAAAATCTAAACATCGTTGCGCGGTTTTTGTCATCGTCGCGGGACGGATATTCCGCGCGGGGGGGTATGGGGGGGAAATTCGCGGAGCGGTGCTGCGTCACGAGAGAAAGGCCCGCGGAAGCGAATAGTACAGAGCTACCTCCGAGATTCCTTTTGAAAGTGGCCCTTTGACCCGGATAAGAATAGCAACTTCCCCCCCGCTCCCCCCATGCACTTGAGAAACGCAGGCAGTGGCCGAGGCTCACCGCCACTCGGTGGCGTTGTTATGGAAATGTACGTAGTGCTGAACTTTTTTCGCACCGCACGTAAGCCAACCATGCCAATCGGAAGGTGGTGTGCGGTGTCCGCTTTTTAGTCAGTTGTTCGTTCGTGGGATTATTATCATCGTGATCGTATGGCACGATCCTTCCACCGAATACCCCCACCCATTTCTGATCACATCGCCCCCTAGAAACTCAACCCCCCCCCCCACCCTTCCCACCAACTCCCCCTCCCCACTATCCCAGCCCGGTCTGGCCAATGTGACAGAAAGGACAGAGACATTTTTCTCAGCTACTTTCTATCTAGCAGCTTATGTACTGTAGCCCTCCCCACCTCCCGTGCCAGCCACCGTACATGTGATTGTGTGATCCTAAACTGGTTAATGAGAAGTGAACCCGGAGGAATGTGCGTGCGTGTCTGTGTGCTTGCGCGTGTGCGCACGTGGGTTTTGGATGAATGGGCGGATTGTGCCACGCCGGACCGAGAGAGCTTCTGACTTGCGGTGGGTGGGTGGGGGTACACGAGTGGGTGGCTGGGTGGGCCTGGAGAAGGTTGGGTGAGTGGGCGGGTGAGGTTGGTGGGTGGAATGGGTGGGGTTGGTTGGTGGGTGGGCGAGGTTGGTTGGTGGGTGGGCGAGTGCCTGGGTGGGTGGGTGGGTTATGATGGGAGTGTGCAGAACTGGTTGGTGAGTGGGGTAGCTGAGCGAGTGAGTGAGGCACCCTGGAGAGTGGGTGTGTGAGCAGGTGAGGATTGGGGGGGTGGGTGAGCAGGTGAGGATTGGGGGGGGTGGGTGAGCAGGTGAGGATTGGGGGGGGGGTGAGCAGGAGAGGATTGGGGGGTGGGTGAGCAGGTGAGGATTGGGGGGTGGGTGAGTAGGTGAGGATTGATGGGTGGGTGAGCAGGTGAGGATTGGGGGGGGTGGGTGAGTAGGTGAGGATTGATGGGTGGGTGAGCAGGTGAGGATTGGGTGGGTGGGTGAGCAGGTGAGGAGTGGGTGGGTGGGTGAGCAGGTGAGGATTGGGTGGGTGGGTGAGCAGGTGAGGATTGGGGGGGTGGGTGAGCAGGTGAGGATTGGGTGGGTGGGTGAGCACGTGAGGATTGGGTGGGTGGGTGAGCACGTGAGGATTGGGTGGGTGGGTGAGCAGGTGAGGATTGGGGGGGGTGGGTGAGCAGGTGAGGATTGGGGGGGGTGGGTGAGCAGGTGAGGATTGATGGGTGGGTGAGCAGGTGAGGATTGGGGGGGTGGGTGAGCAGGTGAGGATTGGTGGGGTGGGTGAGCAGGTGAGGATTGGGTGGGTGGCTGAGCAGGTGAGGATTGGGTGGGTGGCTGAGCAGGTGGATTGGGGGGTGGGTGAGCAGGTGGGGGGGCGAGTTTTGGCGGGCGATTGAGCGGTTGAGCCCGGCGCATGAGAAAGTTTGGTGGGTCCAGTTCACCAGGTGAGGTGGGTGGGTGAGCTGATGGGCGGGGAGGGGGGTCTCACACAAACACACACGATAGTCGGTGTGCCGGAATGTGGATGGGCCGGTTGGGTGAGCGTGCTGCGTGATGGGGAACGGGTTGGTGAGTGTGGGTGTCTGGGTGAGTCAAGACGGTGTGGGGGTGTGTGTGTGGGTGGGTGTGGGTGGGGGGGCGATGTGGGGGGGGTGCTCGCCGAGCAGGTGTGACTCGAGCAAAAGGTGCGGGCGAGAGGGGTGGGGTTCCGGTGATGACTGTGGCCGCGACTGTGCTGTGGTTGTTCACTTGTGCTCGGGGTGGGGTGTGAGAGACGTGGCCTGGCAGAGGGCGCAACAGCGCCGCGGGATTGTGGGAATGAGGCGATCTCTGAGAATACCCTCCCTCCCCCCCTAGCAGTTGGGTCGAGGAGGAGGAGGAGAGGGAGTCCGTCGGGGCTTGGCAGCAGCGTCAAAACGTTGCCCGCTGTGGATGCCGGTTTGTCAGCATTCCTGGTGAGCAACACAACTTGCGGCAGAGAGAGAGAGACAGAACTTTCAAGCATGACAAGAATGTCGAGTTGGAATCTTCCAGTGCAAAGGCCCACGGGTTGAATTTTTCGCTGGAGAGTCACAAAGTAAAAAATGACTGAAACATGACTCCGGTGTAACTCGGTTGCACGGGAGAAGCCGCGCTACGCTGTTGGGTGTCAAGAGCTCTGTTGTCGAAATGAATGTGCGATGATGATGCTTCAACATCTCACCTCCGTGGTGAGATGTTAACTACCGCGCCTGGTGTACAGGAGCTCGTGGGTTCAATCCCGACCCTGTCGTCTGTATATTTGGAGTTTGCGTGTCTTTCTCTCTCTCTCTCCCTGTGGCCGCGTTGATTTTTCTCCGGGTCCTCCGGTTTTTCCCTCCCACATTTGGAATCGGCGACACTGTGCGTTTAGAGTATTTGGCGACTGCTCTACGTTTCCACACGATGATGATAAGCCACTTAGCTGAGCTATCATTTGTGATAGCCAGGTCGCTTCTGAAAAAGAGGCTATATTGCTCGTTGGACCTTTCCTGGTAAAAAAAAAGTTTAGTTTAATAGTTTAATAAATGATTACGTTTTTTGTTTGATTTATAAATCATGTAAATGTGTCGTACACTCGCCTCCACCCGGCTCATAATTAGTAAAGTTTGTCACGCGAACAAAACGTACCAATTCGTTACTTCAGCACATGGGTGTGTTGGAGAGCACAATTGGAGTTTTAACGACGATTCCCTGGCGAGTCGTCTGATGATGATGATGCCGATGCCGGTTATAATTGCGAGCGAAACGTCGGCCGAGGTTTGTGATATTAAAAGGATGGGTGGGTGAGATGGGGGAGGGGAGCATTAGCAACTGGGGTGAACGTGTGGGTGGGTGGTGGGGTGGGCGAGTGTGTGTGGGGTAGGTGCATCAGCAGCGAGCTAGAAAGTGGGTGAGAAGTCTCTTTGGTGTCACGGGTTGGGCTAGGGGAGAGGGTGGGGGGTCGGTAGTGGGCTTTTGAGTCTCTAGGGTGCAATGCGATCACATGGGTGTGGGGGGGGGGTCACCTAGCCATGGTAACTCCACGCACCCCCCCCCAGTCGAAAATAGCCCCAACTCATCGTCTTCGCAGTCCTTTGCCAATTGGGTCAAAGTTTGCGCCCAGCGGCAAACCACTCTCGGAATCGCTCGAGACCGTCTCGAGGCCCGGAATAGTTTATCCCTCTTTCTCTCTCTCCCTCTCTCCCTCTTTCTCTCTTTCTCTCTCTCCGCGGTTTGATTTATTTTCTTTCCACACTTTTTTGTTGTTGCCAACAACCCATCAATAATAGAATGGTGGTCATCATACTAATAATAGTAATAAAACACAAATAAAAACCGACCACTGAAGACTTTTTTTGGCATTTGTAACGCGCGCAACGTTTCGAAATTCGGAGGCGGCACGGGGGGGGGGGAACCACTGACTACTTTCGGTAGGGGGAAGGCAGAGCCAGAATCGGCATCGCCCAACAATTTTCCCGAGCTTTGCGATCCTATATTGAGGGATGTTTCAGCCCCACACCTGTTAATTGCGTTTTAGTTCTCGGGTCGGCCGACGTGTCCGTGTGTAATTGGGCGGTGTGTGGGGTGGGGGGGCGATCGCGATGACGTGACGAGCGACGCCTTTTGCGATTTTTAATTCGCGTCGCTACATGGAAGCCGCCACGTCGAACGCTCTCCCTCCCCGTGACGTCGTCAGCGCGGCGTTGTGGCTTGGCGACGTCGCCGCGGGGCTCGGGGGAACCGAACGTTCCCGTCGCCCACGAAAAACGCTCCCGAGAACAATCGGCTGTCGGCTATCCACGCGTGTGCACGCTTTGTTTTTTTAATTGTATCGTTTTTAATTTGAAACGCCTGTAATCGGGAGTTTGGGGCAGTCGCTTGGAGTACCCAAGCGCGTTGTCCCGTGGTCGCCAGCCGAGTTTTTGCCGCGCTCGCCAAAACTTGTCGGAAAATCCACCAGAGGTTATTGTTGGTGATGGAAATATGGGGGGGGGGGGGGTGATTTGAGGGTGGAGGTGATGTGGGATGAGAGTGATGTGGGTTGATGGTGATGGCTGGGGAGTGGTGGTGGTGCTAGTCGCTGCCTATACACACACAGAGCGACATTCTTCAATCGGCTGACATTTGACACTGTAGCTTTTCTTGTGGCTTTGCTTGAAATGTCACCACCACCACTGTGGTCATCGTTAGGGGCGGGTGGCGTGGGGAGTGACGTTGGGCCAACGTTGTGGTGGGGGGGTTAGGTGCAACGACCCCACCCGGCCAATGACCCTGGCGATTGCGATGCAAATGCCACCCCCGCCGACTTGAGGTTATCGCGAAGGCGGAAGAGTGGTGACAGTGGAGGGCAAAGGGCAGCGTGTGTGGATGAGGTCACCTCCCAGTGGATTCGGCATCCTTTTTGGCCGCCACCCCCAAGCCAACCCACTTGCTTGCCCGCTCGCCTGCCCGCTCGCCTGCCCGCTCACGTGACCACTCGTCAACCCATTCGCCTGCCCGCCGGCCTGCCCACCGGCCTGCCCATTTGCATGCCCACTCGCATGCCCACTCAACTTCCCACTCGCCAGTCCACTCATCTGCCCACCTTCCACCTCTGTTTAGAGCCGGGTCGATGGGTCGTTTTAATCGACTGTCATTTGTCCGTTGTGGCGGGGGCCCGTCCGGCGCATCGCTTGCCCCCACGCCGCGCTTTTGGCCGAGCCGTACAAAGCGCCCGATTGTGACGCGGGGCCTGGACGCCGTTTTTACAAAGCCGAGCTTTGTGTCGGAGCGAGCTTTGGGGAAAGTCGAGCGAGGGGAAGCGAGTGGGAGCGCGCGAGTCTTGGTAATTGATAATGTCAGTGCTCCATTGTCTCTCCGCTGGGAGATCGACAGAGCGACGTTACTTGCCCCGCTGTGTTAGTGTGGGAAGCAGTCCGGTGCCAGGTTTTCGTGTTTTTGTTTTGTTTTATAGTGTCCAACATTTTTTTTGTCGTTTAATCCGATTTGCGCGATCGTCGTCATCGTCGAGACGGAGAATCCATCCGGATGTTTTGCCGACGCGGTTGTGACGCTTCTCCGTCTTACAAGAAGCACCCCACGGAAGCGGATTTCGCCGAACTTGCCCGTGACAATTCTCTTCGTCAGGTGACCTCTGACCCTCTGGGACCTCGCAGCCGACGGCGGCACTTTCGGCACCCCGCCCCTGCTACGGACCGTAATGTTTGCAGAGAGACGCTGCATCGCTCCGTGGTGGAGAAATGCCCGTGGAAGTGGATACTGCAGAACTTGCTTCTGAGATGTCCAATAAGTGACCTGAAATGCCCTCCCCCGCCCCACTCCACTTGTTTGGGAGGTGTTACCGACTCTGAATAAACCACGACGTGGCGTTTAAAAAAAAAACAATTTCACCACTCGCCGTACATCGGGGTGGAGGGACCCCTACCAGAGGTATGTGGAATTCCCACTGCTGTCTTTTGGGGCCCTGTTGGCGGTGACGGGCGCCGCACCCACCCCACGCTGCCACGAGCGTGAAGAATGTTTTTGGTGAAGAATGAATGAGGTGTGCGGCAGCACCACTGCTGACTCGGCAGTAGCACCAGTAAACAGCAGCATCGAGGATTCATTCCCATGATGTAACTTCAATGTTATTCTCAGCCTACCAATAAGAGGTCTGAGAGCAATGTCAGCGTTTGGTTGTTTGGTCCATCTTTAAGTCTGTCTGCACGTCAGTCTGTCCACGCGTCTGTCTCGCTGACGGTGTGCCTCTGTCTGTGTCGGACCGACCCAGTGTCCGTCTTGTCTGTCCGCCTTCCGGAGACCGCCTGTCCATCTCTTCTGTGTCCGTCCGTCCGTCCTATCGATCCGTCTCTGCCCGTGCATCCGTATTTTTATTGCCCTCTCCGAGACTGGCGCCCAAGTTTCGTAAAAGTGCCGTGGTCTGCGGTCACTTCCTGGCCGCCTCCTCTGCGAGATTCACGAACCCCGGGCCCCCCCCCCACCCCCCCCCCCACCGCCACGTGCGGTTTCTTGCCGTCCAGCGGCAAACTTCCCCACCGCTGTGGTCTCATCGCCGACGTTGGCTCGTCTTGTTCTTTGTGTTGTTCTTTGCCGACACGGCGGCCGTGTCGCCCCGAGGACCCAACGCCCCGGATTCGCAAGCCAGAGGACGCCGGTTCGGTTCCGTCTCCTGGCGCAGAGGTTGAACTAACGAGGGGGGGGGGCGGAGGGTCGCATTTTGTTAAATCCCCACGCCCCCCCCCCCCCACACCGCACCCCCACCACCTACCGATTTTGTCCACCCCCTTAGTGCGAATGGCTCCATCGTGGCTGCAATCCACGATTTTGCCAGACCAGAAATTGTCAGCACCTGGGGTGGTCCTGCGGAGCTTCCGCCGTTTCCAATTTCTTTCTTTTGTGGGCAGTATCGGTGAATAATATGGGCAGTATCGGTGAATGATGTGGGCAGTATCGGTGAATAACGTGGGCAGTATCGGTGAATGATGTGGGCAGTATCGGCGATTAATGCGCTGACCATTTTGATAGGAGGTCGGGTGACCGTATAGTGTGTGACCCGCTCGCTCATTAGCCGCGCGGAATAAATCGGTGCTGCTACAGTTTCCGCTGCTACTTTTGGCGGTGCCGGAAATGTGCGTGGACGACCGCACGGCTCCCGCACGGATGGGTTCGCGAACCCGCGGCTGGGCCGCCTTGCAGCCCCCCCCCCCCCAGCGGGTTTGGGAGTGTCGCCGGTCTCCGTGATCCACCAACCCTCCCGTGCAAGAGCGCTCGGTTTGCGGGTGTTGTGAGCACAACGGCTTGCCCCCCCAGTGGAACGATGATGATGATGACGACGCTGGCAGGAATGTGAAACATGACGTCCTCGTGCGTCTCCTGGAAAATATGACAAATATTTTTTTCTTTCTCTCAGTAGCCCCGCGTATAAATACTTGCGTGCATTTTTTTTTACATTTTAATGTCTGAAGTTAAGGGGGGTTGTTAAAGTTGGCTTTGTGGTTTGGTTTATGGTTGGTTGTAAAGGTTGGGATTGGGTTAAGGTTTTTTTTATTTAGGGTTGGGTTGAAGGGTTTTTTAAACGGGTTGTCGGTTATGAAATCCATCAAGATGGGTTCCTATAGATTGCCCCCGCCCAGCATAATCTCTCTGCTGCGAACCTGCCCCAAGTTAACTCAGGTCCCCCGTAATAATTGCTGGGCGCGGACCCGCGGGTGTGGGTGCGGCGATTCCAGTTCGGCGAGGCTTTCGCGAACGAGCGGCGAACCCTGTCCAGCGGCAGAGAAACCGTCGTAAGCCCGTCCCCAGCAATTCCCATCGTCCATCGGGGCTCCCAATTTTGCCACCGATGTTTCGATCTCAATTGCGTGGAAGGGATGTCGATTTAGTCCACACTTCGCTGTACCTGACATCTCTTGGCCACCTCGACGCCCACGGAAGGGAGTTTTCACGTATTATGTATTTTGGGAAGCAAAAAAAGTTTGGCTGGCTGGCACGCTGGCACGCTGGCAGACGCATCCCACCCTGCATATGCATGCTGACGTCACGCCCCACACCCTCCAGCCGGGACGTGTGTCCCACGTAAATATACGCGGGCATTGCAGGTCTTGCGGTTCTAATAGCGTCAACTTGCAACGCAGTTTTTCGCTCCCTCAAACGGTGCGAGGGAGGAACTACAGACGAGCAGGAAGGCTGCAACAGCCGGGCCAGTGAGCCTGTACCAGCAGTTGCCCCAAGCTCTGCGGTCCTCTGTTAACATTATCGGCGAATTAACGTGTTTCCTCCACAAACCTGGCTGTCGCCTGATGAAGCTAGTTGTAACTACTGGCGGAAACGTCGTACTCGGATTGTAAATGCTGTGGCTTTGTTCTCCAACGCACCGGTGCGCTGTACTAGTGACGAGTTGGCCCACGTTCTGTTTACGTGACAAACCTTTACTAATTGGCTTTGGCAAGTGGTGGCAGGTTTAATGACACACTTATATACTTACGCGATCTTCTAACCCCACCCCCCCCCCCCCCCAAAAAAAACCTGGCATTATGGCTAATCAATGTGTGTCTACATTAATTGGCCGGTTTTAATGAGGACATGCCCCGAAGGCCGTTTTTGGGCCTGCCCAGGATGAGCGGTTGTTGATATCCAAGGCCTCGTGAGTCGCGGCGTTGGGGGAAAGAGTCCCTTGCTTGTGTCATCTCCGGTCGGGGCAAAGACAATGTCCGGCCAGTAAGGATTGGCGGCTTTACTGTCACGAGCGAGTTACTAGCTCACGCCTCTCGTCTTTCGTTATTGCAATGGGGTGAGCGCGAAGGTTCGAGTCGTCGGGTTTTGGGGTTGGTTGGTTTCTGCGTGTGCGTGCGCGAGTAGTTTTGTCGTAATAGGCGCTCGCGAACAGCACTCGCCCCCAACAATCTTGTATCGGCTATAGGGAGGAGGGGGCTTTGCCTTTGTGTGCGTTTTGAATGTGAAGAGCGGTGGCGCAGCGGTCGGCGCACTGCCCCAAGGCACCGGCGGCCCCAAGTTCGATATCAAAGGTTGACTTTCATTTTAACCGGTCCTGAACTTTCCCAAGATTGACTCGCCTTTTTAAATGAGTACCTGGTGTGGCGAGTGTGCGCGTGACACGTCATCACTGGGGAGACCAAGGCGGCCGGGCGTGGTACTCGCCCCACACCGTCACACCCTGCGCTGCCGCCGGCCTTCCCAAGCGATTTCAATACCGCTGGGTACGTGTGCCGAATCGCCGGGTTTTACCGGCACTTGTATATTTACGCGGTCTAACTCCAAAAAAAACTCTAATTGTGGAAAATCGGCAAAGTTGGGGGGCTTGTTTGGACCGTTGGCTCGGCACGAGCCAAAAACTCTGGACCCGTTTTCACATTCCATGTTCCCCATCGGCGTTAGGTCAGACTCGCTGAAACGAACGCCGGTGATACTCGCCAGCTGTCATAGGGAAAGGGCACCCCCCCCCCCCCTGTAAATTTGTGGGGTCCTTGACGGAAGAGGAGGTGGCATGCGTGCGCGCGGTACCGCGTGCCAGGTGGGGCGAAAGTTCACGGCCCGACACTCCTGACCCGCTCGCGCCATCCCCCATTGTTCGGGCGCGGACCCTGGGCCGACTTTCGGGTTTGTCAATGTCTCGCCGCACCCTCCTGCTGCTCCCCCCCCCCTCCTCCTCCTCCCCCAGGTGAGTCTGTTATTGAGGAGGGCCCCGGCCTCAAAGGCGCCGCCTTGGCGGTGAGCGTTTATTGGTGCTGTGTGCGCGCGCGTGCGTGCGTGTCTGTGTTGGACTCCCGTCGCACCGTACGTAGCCATCCGTGGTAATTAGAGGTGCGGTGGTGGTGGTGGGGGGTGGGGGGGGTGCAAGGACCGGCAACTTAACACAACAAAGCAGTTCCAAAGACACGGGTTTGTCAATCTCGATGATGATTTAAAAGTGTAAAGCTCCCAGTGGCTTCCTAATAGCGGAAGGAAGAGCGTTCCAGACGGCCACGCAGGAGCGCCGTCTGAAAGCGCCGCGCGGTGCGGTGACCGCCGCCTTTGTTCGGTGGCTTTGTCAAAATCCGCTGCTGATGATGCGCGGGTGACCAGAGTGTGGTGATGATGATGATGATGTCGGTTGAAGAGGGTGGCGCAACCGCCGTCATCGCCACCACTAAATACAAAGATCCCCCGTGTAGCCTCAGGCTGTTGGGGCAAGTGCTGTTAGCGAGGAGCACCGATGAAGGCCGGCACGGCACGCGAGGGGGTGGGGTGGCCAGAACCACGCTCGGCCGCCTTTGTCTCCCCAGTTGCGATGTCTAAACACCACACCCCAGGGTACAGTGCCTCCGTTTGAGAGGCCGGGCGGACCTAGTGGAGGCCCAGGACCGGTTCAGATACCGGGAGGTGTGTTGGCCGTGAGCAGGGAATCGACCTCGCGTCGCCGGGTTCATAGCCGCGGCTCCCCCCTCGCCTGCTCACCTGGATGGCCGGACCGGGGTTCGTGTGTGGTGGCAGAAACTGACTTTGCAACTTTTCGGGGTGGGGTCCGTGGTGGGGCGGGGGGGGGGTGGGCTGGAGGATTGCGGTCACGGTTTTCAGTTCAGTTCAGTTCATTTAGGTATAGCCCTGTGAGCCATTCGGCTCTTGAATCGGGTGCAACCACAACAAACAAAAAAACCCCAAAAACACGAACAAAAAAAACCATCTTAAAGTGACTTTGTGTGACTGTGCAAACAGAAAATCCATGGGGGAAAAAAAAAAACCAGCGAAAATATTCCTGTAAAAAAGAGCACCGTACACCAATGAGGAATCGCGGCGGAACGAGGTGGCGTTGCCCATTCGTCATGAGTTCTCGGCTGCGGGTGGGTTCGGTGTTGGTGGCAGTCAGCCCCCCACCACCCTCCTCTCGGAGTGCACGGGAGCTGGAAAGGTGCCACGTGGGGAGCGGTAGCGCAGCGGTTAGCACGCTGCGCTGCTATGCGCCGGTGGACCCGACTTCTTCAATTTGCCTTCTCACGGCCAAAACCGGTAGCGATTTAATTCTGAACCAGTCTCGGGCCCCTGGCCTAGTGGTCCGCTCAGCCTGAAATGAGTACCTGGTGCAAGCCGGGTGGTGGAGGTTCCACCTTTCAATGGCGGGGACCGGTATACTCCTTACGACAGCCGCTGTTAACTTGTCACAAAGTGATACCCGTTTTATCTACCCCGGCGGCATGATGGGCAAGAGGTCGCCACCTATCCGGGGTTTTAACTTGGCAGGCCCTGCTTTCTGATTCCGCAGCCGCTGTAGCGGGCTTGGTTTATCCATTGGGATCGACCTGCCGCTGGGGGATTGCCTCCCTTGCACTGTCGGTGAAAGGCCACCGTGGGCCGATGTCTCTGCTGCTCCACATTATCGACGTGCGTATACATGCACGTGCATTCCTGTAATCGTTGACTTTTCTCCCGCACCTGGTGCACTGCGCAAAGTCACGCGTAGTGTAAACAAACAAACAAAAAAGCATTCGCCGAATGAAATAAAAAAAACTGTCGGTTAGTGGGGGGGGGGGGGGGGGCGCTTTGACCGTACGTCACTGCGCTGGTCCGGCGAAGAGGGGGGGGGGGAGATCCAAGGGGCGGCGGGAACTTCGCCTTGAATGTCCGGTCTCTCAAGGCTCGGCGGAGGTTGAACCTGGTTTAATACTTGGATGGGAGACACTGCCCTGGGAAAATACCAAGTTGTTGTTGTTGTTGTGGGCTTGTGTTGTTGCGAGGCAGCCGTGAGATGTGGTAGTACAGCAAGCGGATTCGTGAATCCATCCGCGCGGAGCTTTATCTTGTTCATCGTGTCTCCCTTTTAATGTGCGCGCATGGTGGTTTCTCTTCGGGTTCTTCAGCATCCTCTTCATTGCGAGTGGAGTTCATGGCTACACATCCCAAGTGGCACAACGCCCTCCTGAAAGAGCCTGGATTACGGTGATGATTGTAATGACGACGGTGATGTTGGTCAAGACCAATATCATAATAACGACGACGATAACGATTGATGAGGATTATTTTAAAGTTTACATTTCTGTAAAGATTATGTCAAACGGTCGGGCAACACTTGGTCTTTGAAATCTACAGTTATCCCGAGGGTGATTTTTATTAGGTGACTTTTCCATTGGAAATTAATTGGGGCCCTAAATAATATAGTGCTTTTAAACGTGCAAGCTCTGTCGTCCTATAATGTGCTGTTTGGCCGACTCCGTGAACGAGTTCGTACCTGGTATCTGGAAGAATAACTGCACGCGTGCTCGGTGGGCTATAACGACAACTCCAACAACATTTGCTGGTCCAAATATTGGATGTTTTGGCCGACTCCATTTAATGGTGGGGTGGTTTATGTGCCGTAGGAGATTGTAACTTGTTTGCTGTGTACACTTTAATTACATTGTTAATTAAATTACATTGTTAATTAAACTCCAAGAAAAGTAGCCGACATAAGCCCTGCTGTAAATCTGGCAACCCCCCCCCCCCCCTTAAGATCTTCTCATGCTGCCCGGCTTAGTGAGAGAGGCTCAGCTTTTTTAAATCTCAAGCACGCCGTTAAATGAGAACCTCGTCATATAAATAACGCTGGGAAAATACAAAGTGCCCCTTTTGTTCTACAGCTGCGCTAAGAAGTTTCGTATGGTTTCTTTAATTTGCCGTGCTCCCGTTTTAAACTTTGGTCGCTGGCGGGGAGGGGGGGGGCTTTGGTGGGGGGCAGGGGTTGGGGGTGCCAGCAGGGTGGCGCAACCAGGTTACCGCTGGCGCCTCCACAGCAGGAAGGCCCCCCCCCCACCCCCCGTGGGTTCGCAACGGAGGGTCCCCTGGGAGGGTCGCGGACCTCCCAGCGGGCGGCGTATATGCCGCCCGTCGCCGCCCGTTCGCCGAGGTTTTCGCGGTACGGATCTGCCGGCCGACCTGGTTAATAGCGCGCCGCGGCGTAACGACCACCAAGGGGTGGCGATTTTTTAATAATAATGCCACGGTTGCTGCGTGCCGTCCGCTTCACTTTCACGGCGGACGTTTAAGGATCCCGCGACGTCGTTCGCGAAGAGTGGGGCCCGGTGTCGGCGGTCCAAATTTAGCAAATTGGTAAAACGACTCCGCAAGTTATTTGGTTGGGATTACGCAGCAATCGCCGCCGCCCCCAACCCCCCCCCCCCCCCATTAGCAGACTTGACGCACCCAGCAGACTTGACGCACCCAGCAGACTTGACGCTCCCAAGGTCATTCTTGCAAATGACCTCGCCCCGAGCCCCCCCTCAGTTCTGCGTACATTTCCTCCTGGGTTCTCCTGGCTTTCCATAACTAAATAAAACAAATGTAAGACATGAATCACGAAATTATTTATCCCCCCCTCCCCCCCCCCCCACCACTTCTGGTGGACTGATGTCTCTCGCCAAGCCCAGGCGCAGGTGCGGAACCGCCTCGTGCCGCACAGGGACAGCCCCGTTACATTGTGGAGCGCAATATACATGCCTCTTCATTCATTCATCCGCGCTACGTAAGAGGGTATAGGCACAGTCTCTGCAATTTCCTACTCGCGCCCCACAGCTCGAAAAAACCGTAGAGAGCCCCTTCCTCTTAGAGGGTACCTTTTGGCCTACTCTTCCCACGCTGTGTGCCATTACGTCCTGGAAAAGATGAGAGTATCCCACGCTCCACGCGACCCGCCGATCGTAGAATAACCGCGGTGAAGCCGTTTGCTGGTTGGACAGCCGCGCCGGGAGACGAGAGGAGGACCGGCGACCTCCTGCATCGCAATTCCGGTGGGCTCGCCGGCACGCCACCGTGGTGGTGGAGGTGGCAGCGGCGGTGTGAATATCCCCGCCCGCTCGCGCACGGCCGGTTGCTCATTTCTTTAAAACCGCTTTTTTGCGTTTTAGTTTGTCGTCCGATTTTTTTTTTTGCACGGTTGGCTACGTGCGGCACGAAAGAAGTTCAGCATACATACACAGGTGGCTTCGTCTGCAGCTGTGCTCGAAGGGTTTCGCAAGTTGACCGTCTTTTTCAAATTAAATGTTACTTATATTATTCCGCTTAATGCGTAGGCTTTCTCGACCCAGTATTTGTCCACCACGGGTTTGTGCTGGGTTAGATCACGTGTCCATTAAACCCGCCACCTTTTGGCAGTCGCCTGATGAGGCTGGTTGTAATTACCGGCGAAACATTGTGGGTTTATTCTCCCACACACACGGATTTTACCGCTTTGCTTTAGAGACTCGCTCTGCAGCGAATGTGCGTCGCGGCATCCTTGACGGCCACCGTGGAGTAAAGCGGGTGGTGCGCAGCAGCAGCAGTATTACTATTGTCGCGGTTTGTGATTTGGCTCCCAAACCGGTTAAGATAAAGTTGCGGTGTGATGATTAAAACCTTGCCAAAATAAATTGGACGGCGACGCTGTCGTACCCCCGCCACCGCCCCCCACCCACCACCACCACCACCGCCCTTGCTGATGTCGTCGCAGGGTCTTTAACGTCCGCCGTGAGCGAAGCGGGCCGGGCGCGATGGCGTTGCTGCGGGGCCAAACGCCGGGTCCGATCCACTGCTGGATGAGGAATGCCCCCTCCCCACCCTCTTTTCACGTCCGTGCGGAGGGGGGGTTGGGGTCTCCTCTGTAAAAAAAAAATGTGATCGTACTTCACCGCGCTGGTGAGCGCAGGTTTGAAGATGGGGGGGGGGGGGGGGGGTGAGCGAGCGTGGAATGTACGGTCCAACACCGACTGGCCCACCAGCCGGCTATCGCATGCAGCGGAAGTTCCTGCAGTGACTTTCAGAGGTCAAGACGGCCTTGGCCCTCGATACCGGCTGTCCCGTTGGGGCCCCCCGAGACTCCGTCTGGTAGACACACTCACCTTGCGCTCGTTAGGCCGCAGGCTTTGCGAGCACAACCTGGTGGAATTTCGATTTGAAGCTTTCGTGACTGCAAGGGTTCATCTTCTTTGGTTCTTTCGGTAGAGTCACGTAGAATGAGAATAAAATAATAAAATAACACAAAATTCTCACGACGTTTCGGCCACAATGGCAAGCGGTCGTTGTGGCCGAAACGTCGTGAGAATTTTATTGTGTTATTTTATTATTTTATTCTCATTCTACGTGGTGACTTTACCGAAAGAACCAAAGAAGATGAACCTGGTGGAATGTTTCGCTCCGCGCTGGGCAGTAGTGATGCGTGTCCCGGGGCCTTCTCGAGTTTGTGGCGCCTGAGATCTGGATCCGCTCTACCCGCCGGCCCTCGGATTTGTCCGCAGAGCGCCGAGCAGTTCGGTCAAACTCTGCCAAGAGCCTCTTTCTTTCCTTTTTTTCGATTTTTCCTTGCTTCCCCCGCCCACCCCCGTCATTTTTTTTTTAAAAATGCGTGCGTCTCGATTTTACAGGTCGGGACTACCTCCGTTCAATGTCCACTGCGCATTGTTGTGATGCCCTCCTTTCGTGGGGGGAGGAAGGAGAAGGAGGGGGGGGAGTGGGTGCGAGTGTTTATTCAAAAAATGAATTGAATTGTGGCTGCCGCACGTGTAATTGGCGTGCATCAGCAGCAGCAGCAGCCGCCTACAGCACCCGTGTCCCGTGCACGATGATCTCGGGCTCGACTCTGCTTTGGCTTGCCAGGCGCGACCAGATCGGGCGAATTCCTGGAGATTTGTGTCACGGGGCCGTTGTCTCCACACGCACAAAAAAAAAGTGCATTTCTCAAGTTGCTTCATCATTGCGTCCATGCTGGTTATGTAACCGTGCACTTTACACCTGCTCGTCAATCCACTGCTGGACGGAAGCACCTCCCACGTGCCGTGTCCCGTCACTGGGTGTACTCGTTTGACCCGTACTTCACCGCGCGGGTTGGTGGGTGGACGCTCCTCGGCGAGCACCTGCTGTAGGTGTGGTCAGAACCGTGCTTCCCCCCCCCCCCCCCCGGGAGAGACGGTGCAGAAGGAGCGGGGAGAGGCGTTGCCGTGCGTGGCGTGCGTGCTCGCTCGCTCGCTCAGACCTAACAACGTCATCCCGTGCTCGTTGGGGGAGGAAAGCGAATTGGGGTGCGGCTCGGGCAGGAATGAGTCATGGCCACAATTCGATGGGCTCAACGAAGTGGGCTTATCGTCGCGTGGAAATTTACCGCGGCCGATCCTCAATGCGGTAGGGGGAAAACCAAGCAGGACCCCTGGAGAAAAAAATCCACGCGGCCACGTGGAGAGGGAGACTTGCACACTCCCAAATAAATACAGGTGTGTCGGGGACTGGATCGAATCCACGACCTCCTGCATACCGGGCGAGGTAGTTAACATCTCCTAGCCACCGTGACGCCCTAATAAGGGGATGGAACACTTCCGGGAGAGAGCGACCGCCGGTCTCGCGGAGATGGAGCGGCGGGATTTGATTTGTGTGCGCGAGGCTGTGTGGAATCGTTGCGGGGCTGGGACGGCGACGGCTTGGAACGAGGGCTTCATCCAGCAGTGGATAGGCCACGGCTGCTGTTGCCGCGGCTGCTGATCATGACGACCTGTTGCATGCGTGTCTGTGTCCGTGTGTCTGCGCCTGTGGGGAGCGGTGGTGCAGCAGGTCAGCGCGCTGCGCTACGAACCCGGTGACGCCGGGTTCAATTCCCGCTCACGGCTAACACCGGTGACGATTATCTGAACCGGTCCTGGGCCGCCCCTAGGTCGACTCGGCCTCAAATGAGTACCTGGTGCCGTGTAAACATCGCAAAATGCGGCCGGGCGTGGTGCTGGCCAGCCACCCCCTCGTGTGCCGTGCTGGCCTGCATAGGTGCTACTCGCTAACAGCACTTGCCCCAACAGTCTAAGGCTATATGGGGGATCTTTGTCTTTTTGTGTGTGTGTGTGCGTACAGAGACCACGCCGTGCCAACCCAGTCCATCCCAAGCCCGTCGGGATTCTTCTCGTCCCAACGTGATCGGACCGGAGTCGACTTGAATCTGCCCCAGCACTGACCCAGCCGAGTCCGGTCCAGTCTGGTCCGGTCCAGCCAGGTCCAGTCCGGTCCAGCAAGGTCCAGTCCGGTCCAGCAAGTTCCAGTCCGGTCCAGCCCAGGTCCAGTCCGGTCCAGCCAAGTCCAGCCATGCTCACGGCACTCACCGCCGACGCCACGAGGGCGTACCAGAACTGGATCAAGGATGCAGGTAAACGCCGGAGGAGCCGGATCGAAAGGCGTCGATGATGGACGTAACTTTTTTTTTCGGGCAGAGTCGACCTAGTGGAGGACCAGGACAGGCTGTCGTACATGCGTCACCGGTGTACGCGTGTCAATCTCCATTTTTCCTGCGTGGATGCGTCCGTGACGATAGTTTGAACTTGTCCCGGACCTCCCCGATTTCGAATCGCCCTCCATTGTGTTAAACTCGGGAGACGACAAAAGCGGCTGGGCGTGGTGCTGGCCCACCCACCTCTTTTTTTGTGTGCCACAGTGTCGGCCTTCATAGGTGCTGCTCCTCGCTAACAGCACCAACAGGTCTGTTAAGGCAATCGGGTGGGGGGGGGGGGGCCGGGTATCTTTGTCCAAGTCTCCAAGCACCCCCACGAAATCCCACTGCTACCTCCACGTGTCTCCCATGCGTCCCGTGTCCATCCACACGGACCCCACGTGCCCCACCCAACACCTCCATGAAATACCATCGCAATACCAAACGCTCGTGTGCGCGCGTGATCCCCGTGTCTCTGCGTGTCCCCCCTCCCCCCCGCCAGACCCCCGCGTGGCCGACTGGCCGCTCATGTCGTCACCGCTGCTGCAGACGGTGATCCTGGCGGCCTACGTTTACTTCGTCAAGCGCCTGGGCCCACGCCTCATGGAGAACCGCAAGCCCTTCGAGCTCAAGGGCGCCCTCGTCGCCTACAACGCCGCGATGGTCGTCTTCTCCATCTACCTGTGCTACGAGGTGAGTGGGGGGGGGGGGGGCAGAGGTAGCGTAACGAATCCGGCGGGACGAGTTCGATCCCCGGTGACGGATATCTGAACCGGTCCTGGGCCTCCTCTAGGTCGACTCGGCCTCAAATGAGTACCTGGTGCGGTGTGCAAACATCGCCACTGGGGGGAGACGAATCGGCCGGGCGTGGTGCTGGCCACCCACCCCCTCGTCCCTCGTGTGCCGTGATGGCCTTCAAAGGTGGCCTGCTAACAGCACTTAGCCCCAACAGTCTATTCAGGCTATACGTAAGAGAACGAACGAATGAAATGATTGCACGTGTATGTACGTCGATGTTTTATGGCAGGCGGACGTCAGCCCACGTGGCCACTGAACCACGTGACAACTAAACAACTATTTAAACTAAACTTTTATTCTTTTTATTTTACCAGGTAAGGTCCAATACTGAGCATTTTTAATGACGAGGCCCTCGGGGAGAGGGGAGAGGCCCTCGGGGAGAGGGGAGAGGCCCTCGGGGAGAGGGGAGAGGCCCTCGGGGAGAGGGGAGAGGCCCTCGGGGAGAGGGGAGAGGCCCTCGGGGAGAGGCCCTCGGGGAGGGGGGAGAGGCCCTCGGGGAGAGGCCCTCGGGGAGAGGCCCTCGGGGAGAGGCCCTCGGGGAGAGGCCCTCGGGGAGAGGCCCTCGGGGAGAGGCCCTCGGGGACCTACCATTGGGTGGATCATCCGTAATAATGCCACTTAGAATTGTACGCAAACAGAAACTCATGAGAATTTTCGGTCTTTGCCTCCCTCCAGTTCCTGATGTCGGGTTGGGCTACTGGCTACACGTACCGGTGTGACCTCGTCGACTTCTCAAACTCTCCGCAGGCCGTCAGGGTGAGCGCACGCACACACGCGCGCACACACACACACAACAAAAACAACCGCCATTCGCCATTAAGTGGCGGTGACGTCACCACGACGCTTGTGCCAGGCCATGTGCACCTTGAGGCCACGTGAAGTGTCGATCGCCCGCGGGCAGGAGGTCACGGGGCAGACCCAAGTGCCACAGGTCGACTGACTGAGATGACTGAGATGACTGGCTGATGCACCACCTGTGCCCCCTACTGTGCCAACCTTCTGTGCTTTAGCCACCCGGCGCTCCGCTCGTTGTTGTGAGCGTCGCACCTCCGCCCTCCGTTGTTGTTGGAGGGCGACTGCCTCCAACTACCCAGTAGCGTCCTTCATGAGCCTCCTCCACAGAGGCCGATCTTGACACCGCTGGTACCAGTCATCGGCAAGTCCACTCAGCTCCACGTCCTCCTGTACCACATCACTCCATCTCTTCTCTAGCCCATGCCGCGCCCATTTAGCCCCCTCGATCCGACCGAACAAAAGCTGTTTCGGCATGCGGTGGCTGGGCATGTGGGCTACATGACCCAGCCAACGCAGCCTTGCCTGCTGGAGGAGCTCACCGATGGGACCTTGCCCAGATCTTTCAAGGATTTGCGAGCTCCTCACACAATCCAGTCTGGTTAAACCCAGGATGGATCGTAGGCAGGCCAGCCTAAATGTTTCTAACCGGCGAAGATGTTCCATTAGGGGGGTCCACGTTTCACAAGCGTAGAGAAGGGAGGGAATGACCGTGGCTGAGAAGACACACACACACACACACGCGCACACACAAACACACGCACAACGATATATCCTGCACAGACCTTCAGGGCAAGTACGGTTGACGAGCAACCTTTGAAGACCGGTAATGCCTACCAGGGGGTGGTGTGACCAGAACTACCCCCGGCCGCCTTTGTCTCCCCCGAGTGCTGCTGTTTTTTACACAGACGGCACCGGGTAATCGTTCAAGGCCGAGTCGACCTAGGGGAGACCCGGGAATCGGGGCAAATATTCGCACGCGCCGCGCTTGGACTCTCGCCGAAACCGCGTTGAGGGGAGGTGCTCGTATGGGAACGGACGTATGGGGGGGGGGGGGGGTGGGGGGAGGGAAGCATTGAGTGAAGAATCTAAAGAGAAGGCAAGGAAGCAGGTGAAGGAGTTGAATGAACAGGCGGGCAAGGGATGCAGTCGAAGAGGCACAAAAGGAATTAAGAGGTGAAAGAGGGAGGGAAGAAATTAGTACCGGAGTTGAATGATGGGGCGAGGAGGAGGATTGAATTTGGAGGCGGGGGGAATGGCGCGAAGGGGTGAATGAAAAAAGAGGGATGCGGAGACGGGGTGGGAAGCTTTGCGTGGCTCTGCGGGAATGTTCGAGGGAAGTAGCGAAAGAAAGCTCGACCGTGGAATGAAGGCGCCTCCCGGTGAAATGAGCGAAACGAAAGACACGAACGAATGACTGAACGACTGAATGAAGGGAGAGGGAGCGGGGGCACGGGGGGGAGGGGGGGGCGATGCAGGGGGCGGGGGACTGAGCTGCTGGGATTTGGACCGAGCCGATTACCGAGTAATCTGCTGAGCCAGCTCACGGTGGCGTCGCCGCCACCGCCATCGCCAATACCGCCACCATCATCGCCGCCATCGCCGCCACCGCCATTGCCACTACCGCCACCATCATCGCCACTACCGCCATCGCCACTACCGCCACCATCATCGCCACTACCGCCACCATCATCGCCACTACCGCCACCGCCATCGCCACTACCGCCACCATCATCGCCACTACCGCCATCGCCACTACCGCCACCATCATCGCCACTACCGCCACCGCCATCGCCACTACCGCCACCATCATCGCCACTACCGCCACCATCATCGCCACTACCGCCATCGCCACTACCGCCACCACCGCCATCGCCACTACCGCCATCGCCACTACCGCCATCGCCACTACCGCCACCGCCATCGCCGCCACCGCCATCGCCACTACCGCCACCATCATCGCCTCCACCGCTATCGTCACTACCGCCACCGCCATCGCCATTGCCACTACCGCCACCGCCATCGCCACTACCGCCACCGCCATCGCCACTACCGCCACCATCATCGCCACCATTGCCACCTCCACTTTCGTCACCAATACTGTCACAATCACCACCCTCGCCAATACCACCTCCACCAACGCCACTACCACCACCACTACCACCACTTGCACCATCGCTACTGCCACTGCCACCGCCACCATCGCTGTCACGACTACCGTCATCACGAGCATCACCGCTACTGCCACCATCACAGCCACCCACTGCTGCAACCACCACCACTACACTACCACCGCCACCAATCACCACCGTGACCACCGCCATCTCCTGGCAATCGTTGCCTGGCCTGCCACGGCCCGGTGTGCAGGCCGGCGGGGTGGGGTGGGGGTGGGCGACGTCACATTGCCTCGCGCTGGCGTGAGACGGAGAGGGGGCAGTGGGGGGGGGTAAGGGGCGTTCGTTATTGCATAATCGGCCCAAGGAATCGGGAGATACGAGAGAGAGAGAGTGAGCAATTTTCATGACATATTTAGGATACAGCCTGTCACTTATTATAACTAAGAAAAAAAATGCCCCGATTTCCTTGGGCCGATCCTTTTGGGACATGGCACGTTGGGTTCGTCTTGAGGGGCTCTCCCCCATGTGTGTGTCGGTGATTCCCGAGGGAAGTTGCCAGCGGTCACAGTTTCGTGACTGGCCTCTTGTTGCGTTGTTGTTGTTGTTGTTGTTGTTGTTTACGACGCAAGTCCTGGGCAAGTGAGATGATAATTGCGTCGATGCACCGCAGCGATCCATCTTGCCGCCCTGCGTCGTAACAATCGCAAGTGAAATAATCTACAGCGCCGCCATCACCTCCACTGCTGGACGAATATTCCTACGCCGGGGGCAAACACATCAATGGGGATGACAACCGCCTGTTGACTCCCCCCCCCCACACGCACAAAGTGGTGTTCATTTTATCGACCCTGGGATGCTGGTGGGGTGGTGGTGATAATTGGCCGAGGCAGCCCGCGGTAGATTTTTTGTTTGTTTTTATTACAGCCACGCACTGTCTCCAAACTTGTTTAGCACGGAATTCACGTTGGGGCGGGCGGGGGGGGGGGGGGTTCATCACTAAATAATATTTTTTTAAATATGTAAAACATAGAGAGGGGAGTCTGTTGCTCTCTTTCCGGTACAGCGAGAAAGAATTCATTGTTTGTGGCCGTGGGAGGTAGGCGCGAGGGGGTTGGGTGCAGTTGGCAGATAAACGAGGTGGTGGTGGTGGGTTGTTGTGTAATTCTGACTGAGCCGCGGGCAGGGGGCAGGGGAGGGGCGGCTTTGGTTTGGCTGAGGTGCGGCGGAGTTTCTAAAGGGGATGCCGATGAGTGCGGAGCGGTGGAAACAATCCCGGGCTGTGTCCGACGTCTCGCGTGCGAGGATCCGTCGTCGCGTTCGACAACGCGGACCCCCAACCCCCCCCCCCCCCTCCCTTCTATATCATTGCCCAGTGATCAAGATGTACATGCCGAAGCTCCGGCGTGAAGTCTATTAGCCCCCCCCCACCCACTCCGCTTGCCCGTGTTCGCTGACGCTCGTACCAAAGGCAAAGATCCCCTCCCGTGTCGTGTAGCCTCTCGCAGGCCAGGTGGGGCAAGCGCTGGCGGTGAGTGGCCAACACACCACGGCCGGGGCCCGGGACCGGCCTTTGCTGATGTGTACACGCCGCAGCGGATACTTCCATTTTGAGGCCGAGTCCGACCCCAAGGGGAGACTCGGGACCGGTTCAGATACATTTGATTCTGAACGTGGAGAGGGGGAAGAATCTGGAGGACCCGGAGGAAAATCCACGATAACATCTCGCCACCGCGGCACCCCCATCAACATCCTGGCGGTATCGCTGCAATCCTTGGATCGGTTGAAACAAACTTGGCGTTCAACTACAACGCGTTCCAACAACTCTTACGTGTTGTTCCTGCCGCCCGAAAGAAGTTAAACTTCAACCTAAACTCGTTTTTATTTTACCAGGTAGAGCCCGCTGAACTTACTAGCTCCATTTCAGAAGCGACCTGTTCACAATTCCCAGCTCAGCGATGTCTCTTATCACGTGGACATTTACGGCATCCAAATACTCTAAACTCATGTTGATTATAAATGCGGAGGGGAAAACCGGAGGTCCGGAGAAAAATGCACGCAACCACGGGGAGAGGAAGAACACGCAAACTCCAAATACATACAGGGGTTGGGACTGAACCCACGAACCTCCTGCACACCTGGCAAGGTAGTTAACATCTCGCCACCACGGAGAATGAACGAAACAACTTGGCGCCCTCTAGCGGCGGCACGGCCACACTGAGCTCCCCACGGCCACGCTGGAATCAAAGTCTTTATTTGTCCTGGTTGGAATCCGATGAGCTATGAAGCTCTTCCTTTCTCACGGGTGTTCAGTAGGGGGCACGGGGGTCAGCAACGACCCGGCCCACGTTGCATTGTGGAAGCCGTCGCTGCATTTTTGGCTCCTGAACCAGCGTGGTGAAGTATGGTTCAGTCATCCCCACCGCCCCCCCCACCAATGACCGTCACGGGCCATGGCTCCGGAGGACTGCGTTTAGTTTCTTGTCCTTCCCCCGCACCGCCGATTAGCACTTCGGCTACGCACGGTGCGAAAGAAGTTCAACGCTCGTTATGTAGTAGGATGAGTCACTGGAGCGCATGCCGCCGGGCGATTGGGAGGCAATAGAATTATGGGTAACAGCCAATTCTACGAGTTTCACTTGGGGGGGGGGGCAAGGCACGGAGCAATCTGGGGGATCCAGAGGGGTTCGGGGGGGGGGGGCCCGAGGGCGGAGCCTGGCCACGCCGTTCAGTTTATCAGGCGAGCTCCGATTCAGCCGGGGCTGCTGCGGTGGGGAATGGAACTGGTCGTTGTGATCGTCTCCGCTCTGTAGCCGTGGGTCTGGCAGCATGCTGGCTGTCCCCGACCCAGTATGGAGTTATCCCCGAAGGCTGTTAAGGCCGGAAATAGAGTACCTCCAACTAGTGTCTCGAGTTTGGAACGCTTACGCGCACGTGCATCCATCGGTAACGCAGGCAAAGGGCTGCACACGTGTGTTTCAGATAATCTAGAGAGCGTTTTGTCCGTGTACAAAGCGATGGTTTATTGTTCACCAGCGCGCGAGGAGGAAAGACACCGGAGCAGCCGGTCAAGCGGTCACGCTTGTTAAGCGAAATGAACAGAACCCCTTCCCGTTCCGATTTTACGTACGCACAGAGGGCCGTACATCGGAAGCTTTTAGCAGTCGCCGTTGTCCAATCTCCCCGCACTCTCTCCCTCCTCTCCCCACACTCTCTCTCTCTCGCTCTCCCCCACAGATGGCGTGGACCTGTTGGCTCTTCTACTTCTCAAAGTTCATTGAGCTTCTCGACACGGTGAGAATGCGGAGGAGTCGCCCCCCCCGACTGCTCACCACACCGGCCAACCACGCTATTCAACCAGTCCCGAATGCTAACCGCACCCGCCAACCGGACTAATACTAAACCCAGCCACACAAGCCAACCAGACCCTACCCCTAACGCTAACCACTAACCATGCTAACATTTTAAGGCAGAATTTCCCTGACCCCGCTGCCACTCTGACCCCGGCTGCCCCTCTGACCCCGCGACCCCTCTGACCCCGGCTGCCCCTCTGACCCCGTGACCCCTCTGACCCCTCTGACCCCGGCTGCCCCTCTGACCCTGGCTGCCCGATTCCCCCGCGCGCTGTCCGAGCAGGTGTTCTTCGTCCTGCGGAAGAGGAATGCACAGGTGACGTTCCTGCACGTGTACCACCACACCATCATGCCCTGGACCTGGTGGTTCGGGGTCAAGTTTGCTCCCGGTGAGTGTCGCCAAGGGGTGGGGGAGGGGGGGGGTGTCGTGGTCGAAAGGTTTTAAAGCGTCGCGATGTTTTTTGTTTCGAATAAACTTGCGTCGAACACAACGACGTCCGTATTGCCCGCTGTCGGGCGAATCGGTTTTGTCGACCGGCGATTCTGGAGGGGGGTGGTGGTGGGGGGTGGTGGGTGGTGGCGGGATGGGAGCGGCTCCGGGAAGCCGGAGATGGCGCGCTGATGAATCCCCGGGTTCGATACCAGGTCGCCGGGTGCAGGGAGGGTATTCCGAGTTTATTTTCGTCCGGCGAGGTGGTGAGAACGCGACGGACAAGGAACTGCATCGTTCGCACGAGCGGCACCCCCCCCCCCACCCACCCCATCCGTGTGTTGCCGAATCGTCAGGAGCGACGGCTTACAGCTCGGTAGCGGCGATGAAGCCACCTAGAAATCGGAACTAAAACGGCTGCATCGCAGCGGGAAACCGAAAATATTTTTGGTGCAAATTTAAATTTGCGCTTTGAAAATTACGCGGCGAGTCTGCTCGGGAAGATTTATTTTGAACGACGGGAACGCGGAACGGGACTGTCGGGAAGACCGCCGTTGTACGAACGTGTAAACGGACAAGAATACACGCAGGCGTGCGTCGCTCAGGCCACACCACCCAGTCCACGCCGCCACAAGCGCCATGCCCGCCACCCGAACAGGCGCTCGCTAGCTACCCAGCATGCACCTGTGTGGACGCGGATTGGAGCGGTGGCGCAGCGGTGAGTGCACTGCGCTACGAACCCGGTGATCGGAGTTC
Source organism: Petromyzon marinus (assembly GCF_048934315.1). Taxonomy (NCBI): domain Eukaryota; kingdom Metazoa; phylum Chordata; class Hyperoartia; order Petromyzontiformes; family Petromyzontidae; genus Petromyzon; species Petromyzon marinus. Next base: position 5,668,508 of record NC_133710.1, on the reverse strand, counting down.
GATTCCCGCTCGCGGCCACCAACACCAGTGACGATTACCTACCTGAACCGGTCCTGGACCTCCCCTAGGTCAACTCGGCGTCCAAATGAGCACCTGGTGCGGTGTGTAAACATCGGCCAGTAGGGAGACAAAGGCGGCCGGGCGGGCGTGGTGTTAACACCCCCCCATCCTCTCGTGTCGTGCCGGCCTTCGCAGATGCTCTCTTTCACAGCACTTGCCCCAAACGTTCGTTAAGGCTAATACAGGGGAGGACCGTTGTCATTGTTGTGTGTAATCTACGCATGTGACATGCACGCACCGTTTTGATACTAGGCCCAAAAGAAAGCCGTCTCTGGTGTGGGACCAATCAGTTTCAAGGACAATGCATCATATTATCAGAGTTTGTTTTTTGTTTGCATTCTCACCACAAGTGTTGTGGCGTTAATGCAGACATGATTCCCTGTAAAAGGTTTCAGTTTTGCGTTTTAACATCTTAACACAGCTGTTTTGTTGCCAGAAAAAAGGGGAAAACCTATTCTCATATTTTGGTACTGGCAAAGGAGGTCCCATGATCTTTGTCTGTGCGCGTGAACGCGTGCAGGTGGGCTGGGCTCCTTCCACGGGATGGTGAACTCGTTTGTGCACGTCATCATGTACAGCTACTACGGACTCGCCGCCGCTGGACCCGCCTACCAGAAGTACATCTGGTGGAAAAAATACATGACCGTCATCCAGCTGGTACGTACACGCCCGTACCTGTGCGTGTGTGTGCGGCATTTTCTCTTCATTGGCTGCGTAACGCTGTGTGGAAGCTACCGGCCCTTCTCGGCCACGGTCATGCCCTCCATTGGCTACGCTTGTGAAACGTGGACCCCCCTAATGGAACATCTTCGCCGGTTAGAAACATTTGGGCTGGCCTGCCTACGATCCATCTTGGGTTTAACAAGGCTGGATTGTGTGAGGAGCTCACAAATCTTTGAAAGATCTGGGCAAAGTCCTATCGGTGAGCTCCTCTGGCAGGCAAGGCTGCGTTGGCTGGGTCATGAAGCCCGCAGGCCCAGCCACCACATGCCTCTAAACAGCTTTTGTTTGGTCGTATAGAGGGGGCTAGACGAGCGCGGAGAAGAGCTGGAGTGATGTGGTACGGGAGAATGTGGAGCTGAGTGGACTTGCCGGCGACTGCTACCAGCGGTGTCAAGATTGGCCTCTGGAGGAGGCTTGTGAAGGATGTTACTGGGCAGTTGGAGGCAGTCATACTTCAGCAACAGCAGAGGGCAGAGGAGAGACGCTCGCAACAACAAGCGGTGCGCCGGGTGGCTAAAACACAGGAAGTTGGCACAGGTGGAGCATCGGCCAGTCATCTCAGTCAACCCATGGTACCTGGGTCTGTCCCGTGACCTCCTGCCGGCAGGTGTTCGACACTTCACGTGGCCTTAGCGTGTGCACAGCCTGGCACAAGCGCTGTGGTGACGTCACCGTCACTTAGTGGCGAATGGCGGTTGTTGTTGTTGTGTGTGCGTTTGGGGAGCGGTAGTGGCAGCGGCTAGCACGCTGCGCTACGAACTTGGCGACCCGAGTTCGATTCCTGCTCACGGCCAACACCAGTGGCGATTATTTGAACCAGTCCTGAGCCTCCCCTCGGTCGACTCGGCCTCAAATGATGACCTGGTGCGGTGTGTAAACCTCACCACTGGGGAGACAAAGGCGGTCGGGTGTGGTGCTGGTCACCCACCCCCTTATGTGCCATGCCGGCCTTCATAAATGCTCACTACCAGCACTTGCCCTTAACAGTCTGTTTAGGCTATAAGGGGGATCTTTGTCTTTTTTTTGTGCGCGTGTGAGTGCACCTTGAATACTACTAAAACTATGTTATTTACCAGGTAAGGCTGTAAAGCTCTTTTCAGAAGCGACCTGGCCACAACTGATAGCTCAACGAAGTGGCTTATCGCGTGGAAATGTACAGCAGTCGAATAACTCTAAAACGCGTGACGTTCATTCAAAATCTGGAGGAGAGAAAACTGGAAGACCCACATGACAAGAAATCTACGCGACCAAGGGGAGAGAGAGAACACACGGACTCCAAATATACAACGGGCGACGTCGGGGTAGCGATCGAACCGATGACCTCCCGCTTGTGACCTCTGCCCGTTGACCTTTCCCCCCCCCCCACCCCCCTCCTGCCGTGCAGGTGCAGTTCGTGTTGGTGCAGGCCCACATCGCCCAGTTCTTCTTCCTCAAGGACTGCCCCTACAACTACCCCATCTTCCTCTACATAATTTTCGTCTACGGCCTCGTCTTCCTCATCCTCTTCCTCAACTTCTGGTACCAGGCCTACACCAAGGGCCTCCGCCCGCCTAAGAAGCTGGAGGGGGGCGCGGCGGGCGGCGACGGGTACCGCCGTCGCCACGACGACAACCACCACCACCACCACGTCGCCAACGGCAACGTCGCCAACGGGCAGCTCAACGGCAAGCACAAGGCCCAGTGACGAGGGGGAGGAGCCCTCCGTGCGGTCGTCGTCGTTCTCGTCACGTGGAAAATTCCGCCGGCGTGACGCGCTTGGGACGACGATGATGATGACGATGATGACGACGACGTTAACGATGACGATGACGTTAACGGTGTAGATAATGGTAAGGGGTGACGGTGGCGACGATGACTTTGGTGACGACGAGGATCGCGGTTACAACCGATGCGACGACGATGTTACTCGGGACCAGGATGATGACGGCGATAAGCGCGACGGCAATGATGGCGCTGAGGATGATGACGACGACGACGATATTGACAGTGACCACAAAGATTTTGATGTCTTTTACGACAATGACGACGACTATGAAGACGACGTCAATGATTATTATGACAGACGACGACCGAGGCTGACTGTGGATGACGGCGGCAATAGCGGGGACTGCGATCGTTAGTGACGAGGTCGACAGCGGCTGCGACGACGACGACCATAAGTGCCGGCGACGACGACGATGGCGGCGGCGACGACTACGTTAACGTCCGCGACTGAGCACTAAGGCATTGACGACGACGATGATGATGATGGCGATGGTAACTGCAGAGGCGAGGAGGGTTGTGACCACGAAGTGACGACCACGGTGACGCGATGGCAATGAAGAAACGGTGACGACTCCTCACGTGACCCAACCACACTGGTGGGGGGAGCCGAACAACAACTCCCCCCCCCGACCCCCCCACCCCCCCCCTCTAAATATTATTTATGACGCGCGCCGAAACCTCGTCACGGTGGAGAGAGAAGGGGGCGGGGGGTGCCGGGAGGGCGATGCGGGAGGGGCGAGCTGACGATGATGACGAGGGCGGGGGGCGCGTGCGCGTGTTGACCGGTTGGTGGACAGAATAAAGAGGTGATCGCCAGTGAGGGAGCCGCAGTGGCTGAGCCGTGGTCATTTGCTGAGCCGAGGTCGCCGCTCGCGGCTCGTCGTGCGGTCGTGCCGGCGTCCACTTGGTCCGGGGTAAAGCCTCTCGCCCTTACCCGGCAACCGTTGGAACGACATCGCACGACGCCCCCGCCAATCGCTATCTCCTTCCTCCACCACCACCACCGCCTGAGTAGCTCTCGCGGCAGGCACCGGTTGGGCCCCCCAGCTTTGCGGGCCAAGTCGTGGCGGTGGGGACGGGGGGGGGGGGGCACGGCTTACGCTTGGAAAGCAGAAACAAAGCTGATTTGCCAAATCGATTTTGTTTTTGACGTGGTACGTCGCGTGCAGAACGAATGAGCGGGGTGGGGGGGGGGTGGCGGGGGTAGGTCGGAGGTCATCGTCGCGATGGGTGGGGATGGCATGTTGACGTCCCGAGTTATTTTTTTTTCCATCGGGAGTTTAGTCGGCTCTGGGTCCGGTGATCCCAAAACTGGGCGCGGGATTGTCCCGTGCGAAAGATTCCGGAAAGAAAAAAAAATATCGGCGGCCGTGTCGCCATGGGGTCTCCCACCCCCCGCGCCGCCCGCCGAGAAACGTCTCTCCGTCCCTTCGTCTCTGTCCCTCCGTCCCTTCGTCTCTGTCCCTCCGTCGCTGTGTCTCTGTCCCTTCGTCTCTGTCCCTCCGTTGCTCTGTCTCTGTCTCTCCGTCCCTCCGTCTCTGTCCCTCCGTCGCTCTGTGTCTCCGTCTCTGTCCCTCCGTCGCTCTGTGTCTCTGTCCCTCCGTCCCTTCGTCTCTGTCCCTCCGTCGCTCTGTGTCTCTGTCCCTCCGTCCCTTCGTCTCTGTCCCTCCGTTGCTCTGTGTCTCTGTCCCTCCGTTGCTCTGTCTCTGTCCCTTCGTCCCTTCGTCTCTGTCCCTCCGTCGATCCATCCCCTCCGTCTGTCCCTCCGTCCGTTCGCCCATCCCTCTGTAGTGCCGTGGATGGGCCGCACCGTCTACCACCGCCGGTAAGTGCGGCCCCTCTTCGGCACTGCACCTCCATCCGTCCGGCCAACAACGTCCGAGGCGAGCCCCTCGCCCTGCGATACAATCGTCTTCGCAGGGCCTGTTGAAGCTTGGCAAACTTTCCGAGTGTAAGCTTGATACCCGCATTCTCCAGATCAAGGGGCACTAACCCCCTCCGCTCCCCCGCCACCCCACCTCTGTGAAGTTTAAAGTAGAATTTGGGGGGGGGGGGAGGGGAGGGGTAGCCGTGCGTGCGTGACCAGATTTGTTTAACTTTACAGACGCATCGGGCGCAAGTTTTCTGCGTGGGTTTGGTCACGCTCTCCGGAGCGCCTTGCGATGCGGGAGAATACGGTGAATGATAGTCGCAATAATATTAATTGTAATAATGATCAATTATAGATGAGCTGGCGGATGGTTTAATGGATGCAAAACTAACACGGTATATATTTGTCTCCCCACCACCCACCCCCCTCCCCCTTTACAAAAATGGTGCTCTTTTATCTGTGCGTCGGTGTCGTCCACTGTGTCGCAGTATTAGAGGGCGACTACGCTCGCTCGCTCGCCCCACCCATCGTCGCCCCCGCTGGCCGTCGTACGAACCCCACGCTCCGCTCCGCGTGCTGGGGCTGCGTCGCGAACCGAGCCGCCCGCTCGCCCTCTCTCTCGCTCGCCCTCTCGCTCGCCCGCTCGCTCGCCCGCTCGCTCGCCCTCTCGCTCGCCCTCTCGCTCGTCCTCTCGCTCGTCCTCTCGCTCGTCCTCTCGCTCGCCCTCTCGCTCAGACAGCGCTGCCAACTCGGCCGCGCCGGTTCTTGATGTAGATTTTCTCGACGCAATTTTTTTCTTTCTTTCTGTAATCGAAGCGGCAACGCGAGCCCGCGCTAGTGCCTCGAAACGTCGGACGTCGCGCCGAACACCATGGGGGTGGGGGGGGGCAGCACGACCACGGAGGACGTGTACAGCAGGGGGCTGCGCTCGCTAGGAAGAGGCGCAAGTCGATCCGTTCCCGTGCGTGCGCCCGCCATCAAATACCAAACTTCGGTGGTGGCGAAAGTTTCGCGAAGTTATTCCGCGGTCAATGAATGAATGAGGCGGGGGGGGGGGGAGGAGGGGGGAGGAGGGGGGGGGAGGAGGGGGGAGGAGGGGGGGGGGGGACCCCCTTTGTCAGCGAATGAATGAACGAATGTGGGGGCTATTTGCGTCTTTCTCGACGGTCGCTGCGTTGTTTGACGTTGCTTCGCCGTACGATTGGTGGGGGTGCACGCGATGCCCCCCCCCCCCCGCGCTGGCGAGTGGTGGAGACGGAATTCACGGGGGGGAGGAAAGAAACCAACCACAAACTCCGTCTGCTGCCTTTTGCGCGCTCGTCCAAGCGTCTCTCCGCTCTGGCGAGTCCCCCCTGACCCCAGCCAGTGATAGAAATTACACATTCCCATGACGGTGGGGGGGGGCCAGTCCATCCCCAGGATAAAAATAATAATAATCACCCCGGATATGCCCCCTTTGTGTTCACGATTTGGTTTGAGGTTCCGGCTTAATTTCACGTACCCCCCCTCCCTCCAAAAAGGTGTTCCCTCACCCGACACACCGCATCCAGTATATACCTCCTCTCGCTTTCGCCGTGCCTGCCGCTTGCGTGTCGTCGACCAACGTGGTGGGTGGGGGTGGGTGGTGGTGGGTGGTGGTGGGTGGTGGTGGGTGGGTGTGGATATTGAAGCGAAGCGCGGGTGGCGTTCGATCTCCTCGGGCCGCGATCGTTCCGCCGTTCAGTGCCATGGAGACGTCCGCCCCCCCCCCCCCCCCCCGGGGTCCAGGAAAATGTTGTTGGCCAGTTCCGCTTTGTTGTTCTCCTCCTGTTTGGCCGTTTCTGCTTTGTTGTTGTGCTGCTGCTGCTTCTTCTTCCTCCTCTCGCCTTGTACAAAATTTAAAAAAAGAGAAGGAGAAAGGTGGAAAAAGATCCCTGGCGGATGAGGAGTGATTAAGTAACCACTTGAATTTATAACGCTCTCTGGACGTAAGGTGAATGTGCGAGTGTTTATTTTTTTTGTGTGTGGTGCGGTTCGCCCGCAGAGCTACGAACCCGACCAACCCGGGTTCGATTCCCGCTCGCGGCCAACACCACCCAGTGACGATTATCTGACCCGCTCCCTGGGCCTCCCCAAGGTCGACGCGGCCTCAAATGAGGACCTGGCGTGGTTTAGACGTAAGGGGGGGGGGGCCGGGCGTGGTTCCGGCCACACTGCTAACCTCGTTTGCCGTTCTGACATTCATGGCCTGACGTGTGTGGCTGGGACTGGACCTGTGTGTTGGGGAGATGTCCGCGCGCACGTGCTTTCCATCCTGCTCACCTCCGGTTCCACTCGTGGCCACGTCCAAAAAGAAAAAAACCTGGATCGGATCTCCGCGGCGAGGTTGGCTCGGCGCGCGATCGGCATCGACCGCGCGGCATCGTGGCGCTGCGCGGCGAGGCCGGGAAGCCGAAGGCGCCCCGTGTGTGTCCGTGGCACTGTCCACACGCCGCCTCCCCCCGCAATGTATCATGGCCACCTTTAAAATAGGTGCTCGCGAACGAAACCTCAAACCTCAACCGGCGTAATTGTTTCCGTCAGGAGTGTGTGCGCGCGTTGAGTACCACTTTGTCGAAAAGCCAACCGTGGTTGTGCTGTGGCTGTAGAGACCTTCCCGTGTCACAAGTTCAAATCCCGGTCTGGGCTTTGACACCGACACCGACACCATCATCATCATTTAGTCGGGAGTTCATAAATTATGTACTACCTTCTGGGACGTCGACAGTAAATGTCCGGGGGTGGGGGGGCGAAGAGGCTGGTGTCACCCCCCCCCCGACCCCCGCCATAGAAATGTGGAATTTCCACGACTGAGGCTCGGGGGGCTGCAGCCCCTCTAAGGCCCCCCTCTCTGGGCGTCGTCGTCTGTGCCCGTTTTGGAAGTGACCACCGGGGGTGGGGAGGGGGAAATCAAAATAAATCGATGTCGAAAACCGCACCGATCCTTGTCTCCACACGCAATCGATTAGTCCCCTCCCCTACTCCCCCCCCACCCCCTAGGACCTATGACGTAAGAATTTGTTGATGGTCTTGTCTATAAACTATGCTCGCGTCGGGAATGATTTAAGGAAAGTGAGAAGATTATATATGTATTAAATTAAATCCAGATCGCCGACCGGCCTCTGCTCAGCAATGTCGTGGCACGGGGCCAGGGCGAGTTGTGTCAAGTCGATGGTCACAACGACGGGCGACCTCTGTCAAATGCCTCCGCCACCCCCGGCTGGTGCTTACGATGATGGGTCGACAGCCCGCTGGGACGATCGGATGGTCGCGCTCATGTTGGTGCGTGCGTGCGTGTGTGGCGGAGGTGGGGGGGTAAATTGTGGGTACTCCCCTCCCCCCCCACCTCCTTCCAGGACGTACTGGCCGGCGTGGAAGAGTAGGCCAATACGATTACGATGCCCTCCCCGAGGTAGAAACAGTCGAGCTCACCTGAAGGGAGAGGCCCGTACGCCGGCAGCCAGTGGCGTGACCAGGCAAGGCCAGGGGCTGCCCATTTAAAAAAATAATTGAGAAGCCTCCCCAACCCCCCCCCCCAACGGGGGTTCGGTATTGCGACCCCCCCCCCTCCCCGTCTGTGCCTTCCTAAAAATGTCCAATCCCATGGCCCGAAAAATAGATTTTTGGTACCACCTGGAGGTGGCAAATGCTACCAATGATTTTCTTGAAGCTTTGTGTATCTCTCCTAGATATAACGATTATTTATGGTAGCAAGGTCGACGTGGTAGTTTTTTTTTGTTCGAGGAAAGCAGTCGTTGGAGGGTAAATCTGAACTGAAACATCATCGTTGTCGGCATCATCGTAAACACATTTGGTATCGGCGCTTGTGCTTGATAGAGCGAAAGCTGTGGCCAAGGCGCTATGCATCTCACACGCGCACACGCGCACATTCTGCAGGCGCGCAGGGCGATGTTGTAATTAGCGGTGGGGTAAAAAATTATTTTCAAATTATAGCAACATTTGGCCCGCGACACCTGGCACGCAATGGGCCGCACTACTGGTTTCTTTTTAAAAAAAATGTCACGGAAGGGGGATGTGGTGTGGTGGAGGAGAGGTGGGGGTCATTAGCGTTTACTGTGAGTGTAGCAGACGGCGCATAGCAGCAGCAAAAAGCATTTTACGAGTTAATACGTCCGCAGTATTAACCGGTGCGGCTCGCCAGATGCGAACCGCAAACCTCTCTGCAACAGCAAGCGGGCGCGAATGCTTCGGCCGTTTCGCACGACCGCCGTGGCCGCTCCCGCTTAACGGGATGCTATGAAAATGAATATCGTGAGTTGCGCGCGCGCGCGCGTGTGTGCGTGTGTACATATATGGAACGCAATCTTCCGAACGAACGCTCGGCTTTCTTCTGCCCATGGTGGATTCTGGTAGCGATTCCCTCCGCCCCCCCTCCCCCCGAGTGGTACCGACTAAACCCTGCCCACCTTGCTTCTGCTTGGCCCATGCTGTTGGGTGTCCATTTTGTGGTGTCTGCATCGGCACGCGTTGGCTGGCACGTGTTGACTGGCACGCGTTGACGGGCACGTGTAGAATGACTGGCACGTGTTTGTTGACCGAGCGGCACGCGTCTGCTGTCACGTGTCAACTGTCACGTGTCGAAATCAACGCGTCATCAACGCGTTGACCGGCACGTGTTGACCTCAACGCATCGTCAGGTTACACGATAACTTGATTTAACATTCTTACTTTTATAATATAAAAAAACGAGGAAGATATTGTTTCACTCATTATTCCCGTCGTCCGTCTGGTAAAGAATAATAGTAATAAAATTAAAAAATGGATGCTTAAATATTTTGTGGATGGAATTTTTTTTTGGTTTGTGTGAAACCCCCCCCCCCCCCCCCCCCCCCCCATTTACCGCCACCACCATCGTAAACAAAAAAAATGTCATGAGAATCGGCAGCAAAATAATACAAAAACAATTAACAGCAAGATATAACCATCATTTTCTCGCCAAGTATCATCATGGTTGTTATTGACATGAAAAAAGACAAAACCGCGTGCTGTTCCCGTGATGGGATGTGGCGAGCACGATCCGACTTGCGATCCAGAGGACGCAGGTTCCATTCCACGTCCCGACGCAGCAGTTGAAGCAATGGAGAAGGGGGGGGGGCAGTGCCGGATTATCCTCGTAGCAAAAGTAACTACTACATATGTAGTAGCTACACGTGTAGTAGCAGTTACGGGCCTCGCACTTTCAAGGGCCCCGCGCTAAATGCTTTCAAGCTATCAATTCCGGTTCAGTGATTCCGCACTTGCTCTATTACTATAGTACTATACCGCCTTCAACTTTTACGAACGACTGGGTGTTTAAGGTTAGCGATTTGTCGTATTATCTGGCTGTATAGCAAATGAAAAAAATACAATTACTTTACTATGCAAGTAAAACTTTTTTAATACTTGTGGTTTTTGTTTTTACATTTAGGGCCCCTTTGTAACATATTCTCCAGGCCCCCCCACTAGCTTCATCGCCGCCTCTGTCCTCCCAGCAGTGGAGATGGCTTGACTTGCGGGAAGCCCACGTGGTGGTGGTGGTGGTGGGGTAAAGTGTGGGTGCATACCACCACCTCTTCCAAGACGTCTGGCGAGCGTGAGGAGAGGCTCACCTGGAGCTCCCTTAGGGCGAATGGACCCTTTCCGCCAGCAGTGTCGTGAGGCAGGCAGCTTGCAAGGCTGCGCCTTTACACCTACGCAGTACTGTACATCTAAATCAATTTCAACTCTATTTTAATTTGTTTTACCAGCTAAGGCACCACCTGGCTATGTAGCTCTTTTTTTAGACGCGACCTGGCCACATGAAATCCCAACGCAGCGGCTTATCACCACGTGGAAATGTTTGGTGGCCAAATACTCTAAACGCCTGAGTGGCCACGCGACCACAGGTAGAACACGCAAGCTCCAAATATCCAGCAGCAGACGTCAGGGTCGGGATCGACCCACGACCTCCTGTAGGCAAAGGTAGTTAACATCTCTAGATTTAAAGCTTTCGTGACTGCTAGGATCCATACTCTTTGGTTCTATTGGGTAAAGTCACGTAGGTAAAAAATAAAATAACACCTACGTGACTTTACCCAATAGAACCAAAGAGTATAGTGAACATCTCGCCATCAGCTCAAGCCTCTCGTAAATCACGTGACTTGTGTGTGCCCCCCCCCACCCCCAACAACTCTGAATCGCTCCGCCCCCTGTGAAAACAAACGCTGCTCAGTGAGTGCAGACACTGGTGGTGGTTTGAAAAAATATGAATGAACTACTTCAGCGGTGTTTCTGGGTGTGGTTGTTCCACCTGATGAAGATTGCTTGTGTTGCGATCGAAACGTCGTGAATTATTTTATTTTATTTCTACCTACGTCACTTTACCGAAAGAACCATAAAGTATTGGCTAATATAATGAGCCAAGAATGTCTGTGTGTAACGCGCGTGACGTCACTCCACGTGGACCAGCCCCCCCTCATTAATAATCATGAACGGGTGACGTCACTCGCCATGAACAAGGTGGAGCAGAAACTAAAAATGTGTTGGCGCAAAGAACTTTAAATTTTCACCTTTATGCAAAGTGAAGCTAATGAAGACATCAACGCAGCAACTAATATCACGAACGAAATAAACGCTGTGTGTGTGTCCCGCGCGTGACGTCACTCGACATGCACCGCCCCCCACCCTCATTATTATGCACGTGTGCCTGCCGGCTATGACACATTTTTCTACGCTAATTCGCTTTAGATTTCACGTATCTTTATACAAAGTCAAGGCAATAAATAATTCTACGCCGCTTCGCAGTGCATTTGGTGGCTTTTTTTTATTTCTTCGCCACCTCAAACAAAAAGCTACGTCTACTTTGGGGCCGTCCATAAATGACGTCACGCACCTGGGTGGGGTGGAGGGGTCAGACATTTTTGACGATGGGGGGGGGCAGAGCTTTGTGACGTCATATTTGATGCTACATTAAATATGTCCCTGCTACTTTGCAGACATGATATCGAATTCCAATTCTTTTCAACCCCAGCGAGCGAAAGCGGACGATAACGAAGCATCAGAGCGGTTAATTTAAAGGGATTAAATACAGTGCTACTGTGACATTAGGGGCCGTCCATAAATGACGTCACGCACCTCGGGGGGGGGGGGGTGTCAGACATTTGTGACGATGTGTGACTGGGGGGGGGGGTTTGAGAAATGTGACGTCACATTAAATACGTACTACAATGACAAAAGTTTAAAGCGATTTGAAGCATGTTTAATCTTTTTTTTGTGGGGGGGGGGGGGGGGCAGAGCTTTGTGACATCATATTTGAGAGGGGGGGGAGTCAAAAATCGTCCAAAATCGCGTGACGTCATTTATGGACGGCCCCTTACGTCAGGTGTTTTCTGGAACAGTTACGTGCAACAACCACTGTGCCATTAATGCAGTGCTGCCCTCAAATGCTGCGCGACATTTCCTAACACATTTTACAATCGCACAACAAAACGCCAATGTACATCTTTAATATTGCAGCTTACGTGGACGGGCAAACAGAGCTAGTAAAATAATAAATTTAAAAAACACCAGTTGCTACATTTCGTTGCGTGCGACTGCCTGCCATGCGACTGTGGAATGGCTCTGAAAAGCCCCCGCTGTCGAGGAACACGTGCACGGGTTGCCACTAGCAACGGCGCGGGTGCGTCAGGTGAGAGCCGTTTGTGAGCACGCGCAGCAGTGGGCGTGGCGGTCGCCATGGCACCGCTTTCACCACGCCGGGGAGGGAGGGAGAATGGGGGTGTGGTGAGTGAGGGGGGGGGGGGATACGAGGGGGGGGGGGTACGAGGGGGGGTACGAGGGTGGGGGGGATACGAGGGCGGGGGGAATGCGAGGGGGGGATACGAGAGGGGGGGGTAAGAGGGGGGGGGGGTAGAATACGAGGGCGGGGGGCATACGAGGGGGAGGGGGGGTACGAGGGGGGAGGGGGGTACGAGGGGGAGGGGGGGTACGAGGGGGAGGGGGGTACGAGGGGGAGGGGGGTACGAGGGGTGGGGTACGAGGGGTGGGGTACGAGGGGGAGGGGGGTACGAGGGGTGGGGTACGAGGGGTGGGGTACGAGGGGGAGGGGGGTACGAGGGGTGGGGTACGAGGGAGGGGGATACGAGGGGGGGGGGGCGAATGTACAGTGAGAAGTGTAAAAAACCCTCAGAATATAAAATTAATAATGTAATCAGGCTGCAGGGAGATTTCAAAAAGCCGGGCCGGATCGCCAAAAGTCCGGCGCCTGGAACGCTTGGAAGCGGCCTGTGTGGATGTTTATAATGGAACCGATCCTGGGGGTGGAGGGGGGAATGGAATCTCAGTCCGAAGCAAAGTTCACCGGTGTTTGCGCTGCACGAGACTCGCTTTGTTGATGAGACCCTCGGCTGTCAAAACCCCCTGCACGGTTTTCTTGTGCTGCTCATAACGCTCGTGAAATGATTCGCTCTCAAACAATGCAGTTTGGGGGGCGGTGGGTGGCGCCGATGGGGTTGTGTAAGGAACGTTTTACTAAATAATTGAAAGTGCAGCGAGACGAATACATCAAAGCGATGCATTGTCTGCTTTTTTTAATTTGCTCTAAATGACCTCGTCGCATCTGGATGGACCAGGTGAGACAAATCCCAAAGCGGAGTTCCATGTTCCACACGATCCATGCCGGTGAGTCGGGGCAGCTCACTCTCACACCTTCCCCCTTTACCTGCTTAGCGAGTGCAGACCCCATCCACCCACCACCACTCTCACCATCACTCTCACCATCACTGCCTGCATCAACACCGCAACCACAGCCTCCTCCTCCTCCTGCGCCGGGGACCGCGGCTCCACCGTCTACATCAGAGGAGACCTTCCACCAACCATCTCGACCCAAACGACTTCGCCATCTGTCGTCAATTAACGCGCGTGGCGTTCTGGTAAATTGAATTTAAATTCGTGGGGTTTTTTTTTTAGTTTTGCCTCGCTCAGGACCACCTGTGTTGTGTGTATGAATATATTTATTTTGTGTGTACGTTTCGAGTTGATTTTTACGTAACCAGGCTCGATCTTAAAATGATTGATAACCTTTATTAATATTTACTAATCCAAGATAAGACGCACTAAGTTTTGTACGACTCTTGTTTTTCATAACTATCTTGAATTAGCTGTGTGTTTAATTAAAACATTTTTCAGCCGATGGATGATGATGATGATAATGATGATGAGTTGTGTTTATTATGCAAATACGCGAGTGAAAGGGGGCACCCGGGCCAATAAATTCCCCGCGCCTTGTGCGATTTTAAACGAAACGTGGCCGCCGGTCTTCCGTATTCGTTACTGCCACCTCTTCGATGTTGATACCCTATCATTATTATTATTAATTGTTCTTTGTCCGAACGTCCTCCTTCGCCGCTGAAATTTTATGTGTTATGTGGAAATCCCCGTTGAGGTCGTGGGTTTTTACAGGAGGTCGTGGGTTCGATCGCGACCCTGACGCCTGCTGTATATTTGGATTTTGCGTGTCTCTCTCTCATCATCATCATCACGGTGGCTAGGAGATGTTAACTACCTCGCCTGGTGTACAGGAGGTCGTGGGTTCAATCCCGACCCTGATGCCTGCTACTGCTGTATATTTGGAGTTCGCGTGTCTCTCTCTCATCATCATCATCACGGTGGCTAGGAGATGTTAACTATCTCGCCTGGTGTACAGGAGGTCGTGGGTTCGATACCGATCCTGACGCCTGCTGCTGCTGCTGCTGTATATTTGGAGTTCGCGTCTCTCTCATCATTATTATCACGGTGGCTAGGAGATGTTAACTATCTCGCCTGGTCTACAGAAGGTCGTGGGTTCGATCCCGACCCTGACGCCTGCTGCTGCTGTATATTTGGAGTTCGCGTGTCTCTCTCACCCCGTGGCCGCGTGAATTATTTTTCGCTCTGGGTCCTATGGTTTTTTCCCGGCACATTTAGAAACATGCATTGAGATTACTTTCTGCTATAAATGTCCAAATGACGGGGCCACTTTGTTGAGGGGCTATCATTTGTGGCCAGGTCGCTTCTGAAAAATAAGCGAATACCATCAGCGGCGTTTTTGCCCGATAGGATGAGGATGCTTTAGTTGTATTTGTTTGCGTCTGGGTCATTTGTCTTCCTCTCTTGTACTTTCCACTACCATCGTGGTTTTTTTTGTACTGTTTGTTGTAACGTTCTTACCCCGCGCCCCTTATGGATATCTACGAACATGAGCTTAATAGCTCATCGGATTCCTCCAGTGCTGGGAAGGAGCCCAGCCAGCAGCCAGCCAGCCAGGAGGGAGGGAAAACCCCGAGGTTATTAGCTTATTTTTTTTAATAGGAGTGCGATCGATGATTGACGATTTCATTGACGGCTACTCATTAAGTGAGCGTATTTGACACTAACAATGTTGGGGTTAGGTAGGGGGTCTGCGTCGAGACAGCTGGAGATTGGCATGAAATGAAATATCGGTGACAGGTCTAAATTACATTTGGGATTTTCATTTAGTAAATATTTGGTGTGTGTTGGGAGGGGTTGGGGTACCACGTTTAAGGTCATGGCTATCATCACGACTGATGATTATGATGACGTGGGTCTGCTCCCCGCACTGACCAGCGTGGTGAAGTATGGTCAGTGCCGGGTGGAGAAGGCCCTTCATCCAGCAGTGGATTCGCAAAGGGCTGTCTGTGCATTGAGGTGCGCCTGGTGGGGCACAATGTGGGTAAACTGCACAAATCTGGCTCTCCGCCTGATGAAGCTAGTTGTAATTACTGGCGAAACGTCGTACTCAGATTGTAAATGTTGTGGCTTGGCTCTCAAACACACCGGTGGGCTGTACTAGTGACGAATTGGCAAGTTCTGTTTACGTGATAAACCTTTACTAATTGGCTGTGTCGGGTGGTGGCGGGTTTATCGGCACATGTATATATCTGCGCGATCTCACCGAAAGGAACAAACCTCCATTGTGGATAAACTGCCCAGTTGGTTGGCGCTCTCACAAGGCGCGGGTGACACGTGCACACACAAAAGACAAAGATCCCCCGTGTAGCCTTTAATAGACGCTTTGGGGCAAGTGCTCTTTGCGAGCACCTCTGAAGGCCGGCACGGCACACGAGGGGGTGGGTGGCCAACACCATCCCCGGCCGCCTTTGTCTCCCCAGTGGCGATGTTTACACACCGCACCTGCTGATGACACTATGTAACACGATTTTTGTTCCTCGGTAGTAAGTGTTATTTTTTAATTGTTTATGCCCTCAAAGTATTGAGAATGGCTCTTATTATTCCCCACAAACTTTGCTTTTGTGACCACGACTTTACGTGAAGGAATAACATAAATACACACCACGTGTTCTCATTGAAAATAGGTACATTTCAAAATAGCACTTTCCTGGTCACAAAAGCAAAGTTCGTGGGGAATAATAGCCACTTTCTGTACTTTTGAGGCATAAGCAATTAGGAAATAACACTTATAACATGTTTTTTTGTCACACAGTGTCATTATTGGTGAAAATGTCTACTTATAGCGTGCATTATAACTGATAGTACTCCTGTTGCTGATTGAATTACTGCTGCTGTTGCTGATGATGATAATGCTACTGATCATGCTGCTGCTGCTGCTGCTGATAAATTGTTGATGATTGCATGAAGATGATAGATACTTTTGATTTAAAGCTTTCGTGACTACAGGGATTCATATTCTTGGTTCTTTCGGTAAAGTCACGTAGAAGGGAAACAATAAAATAATAAAAAAATATATAAAACAATAAAATTCTCACGACGTTTCGACTGCAACACAAGCAATCGTCATCAGGTGTAAAAAACACAGCAAGAACATTTGAAAAAAAAGTATTGCTGTAGTTTTCACACCTGATGATGATTGCTTGTGTTGCAGTCGAAACGTCGTGAGAATTTTATTGTTTTATATATTTTTTAATTATTTTATTGTTTCCCTTCTACGTGGTGACTTTACCGAAAGAACCAAAAATATGATAGATACTGCTGATGACCATGATTCTATTGTTGACGATATTGCTACTGCTGCTGATGATGATGCTGATTCTGAAGATTATTCTGTTCATGATGCGACTGCCCTTGACACTGATGGTACTGCTGCTGCTGATGCTGCTGCTGATGATGCTGCTGCTGATGCTGCTGATGCTACTAATAATGATGCTGATTATCATTATGTTGATGCTGCTGCGCTACTGATGATGACACTGATGCTTCTGCTACTAATTTTGCTGCTGCCACTGCTGCTGATTATGGTACGGATGATGATGCTGCTGCCGCTGCTGCTGATGATGCTGCTGCTGCTGATGATGCTGCTGCCACTGCTGATGCTACTGCCACTACTGCTAATTATGATGATGATGCTGATGATGCTGCTACCGATGCTACTGCCACTGTTGCTGATTATGATGATGCTACTGATGATTATGGTACTGATGATAATGCTGCTGCCCATGCTACTGCCACTGATTATGATGATGATGCTGCTGATGATGATAATGCTGATGCTGATGATTTTCATGTTTCAAGTCTGCTTTATGTTCACGGATGCGGTCCGAGATAATACTACAAGTCTAATATTTTATAGTCTAAAGTATAGGGTAGTGTATATTAACGCATTGTATAATTCAAAGGTGGGGTTTGTCTATGGCTACGATATTATACAATGTAGTTAAGATTGGAAGGTATAATATTGTAATGTATAGTAGTCCAGTTTATAGCATAGTTATAACGCAACACAGGACAGAGCAGCGCACCGTGGCTGTTTCCTCCTCCACCCCCCTCCTCCGTTCCGAACATAGATGGACTCGTCCGTCTGAACACAAGCTCGTCGCTCTCCGTGGTGTTAATCCCTCACACTAACATCATGCTAATCCCCCAGTTACATGGTAATTTACTGTTGATATGTAAACTCCTCTCCCCCCTCCTCCGTTATCACAAAAAACATCATGCTAATCTCCCCCAGTTGCATGCTAATTTATATGTAAATTCCTCTACTCCCTCCTCCGTTCCCACACCAACATCATGCTAATCCCCCAGTTACATGCTAATGTATATGTAAACTCCTCTCCCCCCTCCTCCGTTCCCACACCAACATCATGCTAATCCCCCAGTTACATGCTAATGTATATGTAAACTCCTCTACCCCCTCCTCCGTTCCCACACCAACATCATGCTAATCCCCCAGTTACATGCTAATTTATATGTAAACTCCTTTGCCAAGGCGCTCTGT
This sequence comes from Petromyzon marinus, assembly GCF_048934315.1. Classification (NCBI taxonomy): domain Eukaryota; kingdom Metazoa; phylum Chordata; class Hyperoartia; order Petromyzontiformes; family Petromyzontidae; genus Petromyzon; species Petromyzon marinus. The sequence continues at coordinate 5,650,845 of NC_133710.1, read as the reverse complement.
TCCTCCCACACAGCTTAAAAGACGCTGTCCATGCTTGGCAGCGTTCACTCAAGCGCTGTCTTCCGGACAGTCCTGTTTCTTCACCTGAGGAAGGCTACTTGTGTTGTGGCTGAAACGTCGTGAGAACTTTAGTCTATTATCATTTATATTATTCTATCTCCATTCTACGTGACTTTACCGAAAGAACCCAGAAGAGAATAGAAATAAAGTTAAACCTTGGATTGCGAGTAACTTGGTCTGCGAGTGTTTTGCAAGACGAGCAAAATGTGTAAATAAATATTAATGTATATGTTTTATTCAAATCTCAGTCTTACGTGAGTCAGTGTACTCTATGCACATATCCGTGTCTCTATGTGAGTCTATGGGTATCTATTTAAGTATGTATATGTAAGTTTATGGGTCTGTGTGTGTCTATGGGTCTCTGTGTGAGTCTAGGGGTCCCTATGTGAGTCTGGATCTCTGAGTATATGGGTTTCTATGCGAGTCTATGGGTCTCTGTATGATTCTATGGGTATCTGCAAGTCTATGGGTCTCTTTGCGAGGCTATTGGTCTCTGTGCGAGTATATGGGTCTCTGAGTATATGGGTGTCTATGCGAGTCTATGGGTCTATATGCGAGTCTATGGGTGTCTATGTAAGTCTATGGCTCTCTATGCGAGTCTATGGATCTTTATGCGAGTCTATGGGTATCTATGCGAGTCTATGGGTCTCTATGTGAGTCTATGGGTATCTATGCGAGTCTATGGGTCTCTATGTGAGTCTATGGGTGTCTATGCGAGTCTATGGGTCTATGTGAGTCTATGGGTGTCTATGCGAGTCTATGGGTCTCTATGTGAGTCTATGGGTCTCTATGCGAGTCTATGGGTCTCTATGCGAGTCTGTAGGTCTCTGAGTCTATGGGTCTCTATGTGAGTCTGTGGGTCTCGGAGTATATGGGTCTCCATGTGACTCTATGGGTCTCTATGCGAGTCTATGGGTCTCTATGTGAGTCTGTGGGTCTCTGTGAATCTGGGTCTGAGTCTATGGGTCTATATGCGAGTCTATGAGTGTCTATGCGAGTCTGTGGGTCTCTGAGTCTATGGGTCTATATGCGAGTCTGTGAGTCTCTGAGTCTGTGGGTCTCCATGCGAGTCTATGGGTGTCTATGCGAGTCTGTGGGTCTCTGAGTCTATGGGTCTATATGCGAGCCTGTGGGTGTCTATGCGAGTGTGTGGGTCTCTATGTGAGTCTATGGGTCTCGGAGTATATGGGTCTCTATGTGAGTCTGTGGGTCTCCATGCGAGTCTATGGGTGTCTATGCGAGTCTGTGGGTCTCTGAGTCTATGGGTCTATATGCGAGCCTGTAGGTGTCTATGCGAGTCTGTGGGTCTCTATGTGAGTCTATGGGTCTCGGAGTATATGGGTCTCTATGTGAGTCTGTGGGTCTCCATGCGAGTCTGTGGGTGTCTATGCGAGTCTGTGGGTCTCTGAGTCTATGGGTCTCCATGCGAGCCTGTGGGTGTCTATGCGAGTCTGTGGGTCCCCGTGAGAGTCAGGTGACGGGGCCGAGGTCCATCGACTCCGCTGGGCTCGAGAACCGGTTTGAGCACTGGCGCGGCGGAAACTTGGAACCGATTTTATCCCTGGGGGGGGGGGGGGGGGGTTTGGTTCCTCGACGTCACCGGGCCGTCGTGAATAGGCGAACCACCCCTCCCTCCCTTGCCCCCGGTATCTGCCGCGTCCACGGCACGCGCGTCGAGAGGAACGCGAACGCGCAAGAGAGGAAGAAGTCGTCTTGCGGCTGAGCGTGCGGTCGTTTCAATGCGGACACAAAAAAACAAAAAAGATCGCCCACCCCCCCCGGGTCGCCGGGTTCGTAGCGCAGTGCGCTAACCGCTACACTACCGCTACCCCATTAGGACACCCACCCACAACGTAACACATACAGACAAAGATCCCCCGTGTAGACTTTTAACAGTTGGGGCAAGTGCTGTCAGCGAGCACACCCATGAAGGCCGGCTCGGCCGCCTTTGTCTCCCCACTGCTGATGTTTACACACCGCACCAGGCATGTACTCATCTGAGGCTGAGTCGACCTAGGGGAAGCCCAGGTTCGAGTCGGGTAATGGTCACCGGTGTTGGGTGGCCGTGGGTGGGAGTCGAACTCGGGTGAACCGGGATCGTAGCGCAGGGCACTAACCACCGCTGCCCACACAGCCACACGCCCATGCACACCCGAGCCAAGTTCCGCGTTGATTTCCACTGTGCTGCAAGGCCGTAGCCATGGAGTCAACATTGGGGGTGGGGGGACCAAATCTTACAGGGGGGTCTGGGGGAGTCCGCCCCCCGCCAGAAAAAAAATCTAAATTTTAAAACGAATTTCCTGCCTAAAATATAAAAAAAATTCACTAACACATAGGAGGGATTTTGTATTTATTTTTTAACAATAATGTCTAATTGTGTATTGTATATACATTGCTCTGTTTTTACTTTTTAAAATTTCTTGTTTCATTGTATGTAATGGCAGAGATTAGGGATTAATAAAGTACAACCATAACCACAATCATATAAACAGGAATATTTTTATAGCAATATATTGGGGGAGGATATTTTGAGCATATTTGAATATTGGGGGGATGTGTGTCCCCCAATATATATAATAATTACGGCCTTACTGTGCTGTATCATACAGTATATATATAGACTGTTGTCAAGATTGCTGTCGGCTGCCAGCGAGCACCTCCCTGTCCGGTACGCACGCTGAGACAAAGATCCCCCGGATAGCCTTCACGGGCTGTTGGGGAAAGTGCCGTTAGCGAGCACCGGTTGGAACGGTACACGAGGGGGTGGGTGGCCAACACCACGCCCGGCCGCCTTTGTCTCCTCAGTAGCGATGTTTACACACCGCAACCAGGTACTCATTTGAGGCTGAGTCGACCTAGTGGAGGCCCAGGAACGGTTAAGGTAATCGTCACCGGTGTTGGCCGTGAGCGGGAATCGAACTCGGGTCGCCGGGTTTCCGTAGCGCAGGGCGCTAACCGCTACACCACCACAATCACACACACACTCACACACACACTCACACACTCACACACACACTCACACACATACACACACACACTCGCACACGCACTCACACACACTCGCACACACACTCACACACTCACACACACACTCACACACTCACACACACTCACACACACACACTCACACACACTCACACACACACTCACACAATCACACACACTCACACACACACTCACACACTCACACACACTCACACACACACTCACACACACTCACACACTCACACATACACACTCGCGCACACACACACACACTCACACACACTTTCACACACTCACACACACTCACACACACACTCACACACTCACCCACTCACTCACACTCTCACACACACTCACACACTCTCACATACACACACTCACACACTCACACTCACTCACACACACTCACACACACTCACACACTCACACACACTCACACACACACTCACACACTCACACACACACTCACACACTCACACTCACTCACACACACTCAGACACTCACACACTCTCACACACTCTCACACACACACACTCACACACTCACACTCACTCACACACACTCACACACTCACACACACTCACACAATCACACACACTCACACACACACTCACACAATCACACACACACACACTCACACACTCACACACACTCACACACTCACACATACTCACACACTCGCGCACACACTCACACACACACTCACACACACTCTCACACACTCACACACACACTCACACACTCACCCACTCACTCACACACTCACACACACTCACACACACACTCACACACTCTCACACACTCTCACACACTCACACTCACTCACACACTCACACACACTCACACACACTCACACACTCACACACTCAGACACTCACACACACTCACACACTCACACACACTCTCACACACACTCACACACTCTCACACACACACACTCACACACTCACACTCACTCACACACACTCACACACACTCACACACTCACACACACTCACTCACACACTTTCACACACTCTCACACACACACTCACACACTCACTCACACACACTCACTCACACACACTCACACACTCACACACACTCACACACACACTCACACACACACTCACTCACACACACTCACACACTCACACTCACTCACACACACTCACACACACTCACACACACTCACTCTCCCTTCCCTCCCATCTCTCAGAGTTGAGACCATGACCCACAATGGCACCCTCCTCCTCCTGCTGCTGCTGCTGCGTCTCTGCGTCTCCTCATCCTTCTCTCCACCCAAGACCACCGCCAACACATCGCCTCCGCGGTGCCGCTCGTGCAAGCCCACTGCCTGGAACGCCACAGACCCCGGCTCCTGCTGCCTCAACGCCTCTGGCCCCGGCTGCGCACGCTCCCTCGAGCAACTGAGGGCGACCTTCAACTTCACGTCGCTCCAAGTCCTCGACCTCTCCCGCTGCGGTCCGCGCAGCGTGGACATCCCCGCAGTGCCGGCCCTGCGCACCGTCTACCTCGTCGGGAACGCCTTGACCAAGTTGCCCGAGCCGTTCCTCGGCGAGGCTCGCGACCTCGCCGAGGTCTACCTGGGCGAGAACATGTTGACGCACCTGCCGCGGTCCATCACCCACAGGGGGCTGACCACTCTGGACGCGAGGGCCAACCCCATCGAGTGCGACTGCGACTTGTACGAGGCGGTGAAGAGGACGGCAGACGTGCATTATTCGTCGTCGTCGTCGTCGTTAGCGCCACAGATCCTCATCGACTGCGCGATTCCGGAGAGTTTGTCGGGACAGTCCCTGACCAACGTGTCACGCGAACACATCTGCAAGGAGTCACACACGGCGGTGTACGCGTGCGTAGGGACCGTCGCCGTGGCTCTGATAATCGCTGCGCTCTACCTGGGATGCAAGCGCCACCTCGACCCCGTCGTCTCCTCCTGCTCCTCCTCCTGTCGCCGCTGCTGCTGCCCCGGCCACAAGTCGGGCCTCAGCTCTCGAATCCGCGCCTCCGATGCCGAGCACGACAGCTACATTTACAGGCCGAGCCCTCGGCGAGAGAGAGAATTCGGCGGAGGAGGTGACCGGGCGAATGCCGGCACCTCTGACCCGAGCCCCTACGAGAATTGGCCCCTCGCAAAGGCGTCGTCCTCGTCGGCCTCGTTGTCTGCAGAAGCATCGGCGGCAACGCCAGGCACGGGTGGATCGCGGTCAGAGCTCTCGGCCGCGGTGTCGGCGGGGTTCGATCGGCGCGCCGGGTTGCTGCTGCAGATGGGCACGGGACGCCCCGAGTCTGAGTATCAGAACCTCCCCACGCCGAACAGATCCAAGGAGCATGCGATGGCGGAGGAGGAGGAGGAGGAGACGGACGTGCACGTGGAAGGTGAAGATGAGCAGGGGGAGGAGGGGGAGGTGTCCATATACGTGAATCTACCCGCGCCCGATCATTACTACAGCCTCGTGCCACCCGTGCACGTGTTGGATGATGATGGCGGCGGTGGTGTTGGTGGTGGCGGTGGTGTTGGTGGTGGCGGTGGTGTTGGTGGTGGCGGCGTTGTTGGTGGTGTAGGCAGTGCCGGCGAGCAGGAGGTGAGGAGACAGGGAAAGTTGAGGAAGCCGTGATGTGAGAGCCAAGGACGTCGGTCGCTTCTCCAGATGAATTGAAGATCGGCGGTGATTGGTGATGGAGAGATTGTTGGGGTGCGTGGCGGTGGCGCTGCTGGTGGTGATGGTGTTGGTGGACGTTTTAAAAAAAAAAACATGACCAGGATGGTGCGGTTTTTTTTCGTTTGGATCGATTCATTTTTTTATTGTTAAACTTGTTTACCCAGGAAAGTTTGACCTAGCCTCGTGGCATTTACTCTGTTTTCAGGAGGGTTCTGATCGCTCCCGCGTGGATAATCGAATGAACTTTAAAAAAAATCAAACTTAGCAAATTTGTCACCGTGACACCGGCACGCAATGGCCAACTCTTGCCAGTGACGCCACGGGATCTTCAAACGACCACTGTGCTGCAGACGGCCGCGTATGTTGACGGTCAATACACCCGGCGTATTAATCGGGGCCGCCGTTTTTATTTGAACCGCGAAGACTCTTCAACAACGAGCCGCGAACGCGCTCCCGCTGGGCCGTGTCACTGCCCACCGATGGTTCTGAAAGGTTGTCGTCATCATCAGCGTCATTAGCAATAGCAGCGTCGTCATAATCAGCAGCGTCGTCATAATCAGCATCAGCTTACAATCATCACCACCACCGTCAATGATCATTCGCATTATCGGCAAGAGCAGCAGAAATCGCCGCCACTATCGACGAATCATCAACACGAGGGTATTAAAGCCACCTCACATCCAGTTCCGGATTATTCTAGTAGCAAAAGTAGCTACATATGCTACGGGCCCGCACTTTCAAGGGCCCTGCGCTCAATGATTTCAAGCTATCAATTCCGGTTCAGTGAATCTGCACTTGCTCTATTACTATAGTACTATACCGCCTTCAACTTTTTTGAACGACTGGGTGTTTAACATTAGCGATTTGTCGTACTGTATTTAACATGTAGACTTTCGCGACCAATATTATTCATAAAGGCTTTTGGGTTAGATCGCGTTATTTATAAATGTGTCGCAACCCTCCACCACCCAACACGGCCAATCAGTAAAAAATGTGTCACTTTGACAAATGACAAATAGTTCACTACTTTAGCCCAGTAAGATTTGGTACAGTACACAAAATTCAAAAACTAGTATCTTGCACTAAAGACGAAACATTCCTGCGGAGGGAGCTGGTAGGAACGTTGGGTTGCTCGGTCAATGGCCAGGGTCAACGGCGGCACCACGTGGTGTATTCCGCAAATATGCCCGACTGTGAGGGCGGGCACAAGCCGGCGTGAGTAGGTTAAACGTTGAGTTTTTTAAGGGCACCACGGGGTGACCAGCCCCTCCCCACCCAGCCCCACCCCTCCCACCCCCCACCCAGCCCCACCCTCCCCACCCAGCCCCTCCCCACCCTCCCCTCCCCACCCAGCCCCACCCTCCCCACCCAGCCCCTCCCCACCCAGCCCTTCCCCACCCTCCCCTCTCCACTCAGCCCCACCCCTCCCATTTTTGGATGCACGACGGACGGACGGACAAAATAATCCCCTGTGGGCTGGTGTAACCAGGAGGTTCCTACCAGTATTACCTAAATTATCAACAGAAGGTGTATATCGGATTAATTGTTTATGTGGCAGATTCTATATTGGACAGACGGGACGTAACATCAGCGTAAGACTAAAAGAACATCAAAGAAATATTAAATTATCTCAAACACAACTGTCGGCAGTGGCAGAACATGCTTGCCAACAAGGACACTCAATTGATTTTGATAGCGTGGAAGTGTTGTGTAAAACTAATTATTACTGGCAAAGACTAATTAGAGAATCCATTTAAATTGAGAGAAATATAAATAACTTTAATCGCTCTGACAGCTACAGGATTAGTGCGGCCTGGAAGCGTATTATTAAATAATACATATTACAATTCCTTATAGGGGAAACACATTAATTAACTGATTACAAACGTAGTATATAATTACAATAACCATCTCCCCCCCTCCGCCCCCTTCTGATCTCTGCACCTGCTTGGGTATAATAATTGGGTTAAGTTATTGAATAATACACATTACAACTAATTACTAATCTGCAACTGAATTTTGATGTAAAGCTTTCGTGACTGCAGGGATTCATATTCTTGGTTCTTTCGGTAAAGAACCAAGAATATTAATCTACAACTGATTTCTAATCATGACCATTGACTGATTACTAATCTATTATATAATTACAATACCCCCCCCTCCGCCCCAAATCACTGCACCTGAATGAGTTAAATGATGACGTCACCCTGCTGCTCTATTTAAGACCGGGAGCAAGTGGAGGGCTTCACTATTCTGGCAAATTGCCCGATGATGCTGGATGTAATTACGAGCGAAACGTCGCACTCAAAAATTGTAAATGTGGTGGATTCACTCTTCAATACACCGGTGGGCTAAAGTAGTGAACTATTTGTCTTGTGTCAACGTGACACATGTATTACTGATTGGCCGTGTCGGGTGGTGGAGGGTTGCGACACATTTATAAATAACGCGATCTAACCCCAAAAACCTTTTATTATATTTTGTGGTATTATCTGTCTGTATAGCAAATGAAAAATACAATTACTTTACTGTGCAAGTAAAGCATAGTGTTTTAATATTTACGTGTTTTCTTTTTATTTAGGGCCCCTTTATAACAAATGCTACAGGCCCCGCACTAGCTTCATCCGGCACTGTTCACATTGTCATCATCATCATCATCGGCTCCAACTCATGATAAGGATTCATCAGCTGCACCCAATCATCATCAGCAACTGGTAGCCATTAATCAGCAGCATTGAACCATCAATTATCATCAGCCCCGTCATCGAACCATCATCATCCGCATCACTGTCATCGGGAAATTATCATCATTACCAACAGCCAATCATCATCCCTCCGTGGTCTCTAAATTGGTTACAAATCGAGGCTCATCCGGACGTTGCGTGGCGAGTGTTCTCGACAGCAGTTGGCGAAACGCTCCCGAAATCTCCCATCAAATATGAAAGCGTTAGAGGCGCGGCCTTGAAATCGATCACATGCTCACTGGTCGGGGATGGCCTCCCCACTCGTGGGAAGCCTCTGGAGAGAGGCTATTCTTGGCCTACTCTTCCACTCTGGACATATGTCAGGGAAGAGGTGTAGTCATTCCACACATCACTAATGTAGAATGTGTTTAAAGAAATCCGAGCTCTTCTTCAACTCCACTGGCTCCCCATTCGCTACACCGCTGCCTTTTCAAATATGACCGCCAGTCCGTGGGTCCCTTGCCACACCTCATTTCGCCTCTGTCATCTCCTTCCATGCTCCCTCTCGTCCTCTTCGTCCCGCAATCCTCTCTCTCTCTGTCCCTCCTCACCGTGCCCAATCCCCGCGTTTGATCCGTCTCCTTCCTTGCACCCCTCCACTGGAATCAACTTCCCCTCTGCATTACGCAGTCCTCCTCCCCTTAACCTCGTTCCGTTCCTCTCTTAAAGCCTCGCCTCGTCCCCATTCCCTTCCTCTTCCCTCCCTTATCCTCTCCACTCCTTCCTGTCCCCCCCCCCCCCCCCCCATAGCCAGTTCGTGATCCCAAAGTACCCCCCTCTCGCTCTGCTGCCACTCATTCCCCGATGCGTGTTACGCCCCTGGCACCTGCGCTGTTCCATTTCGCGTCACCGTATCGTGAGGCGCGTCGCGAAGCGCCTTGAGTGGAGGCGCTCTTTAAATACGACTGCGATTGTACTACCGCCCCAAGACGGACTGTGGTCGTCTCAAAGCCCCCCCCCCCCCACCTGCTGACCCCCCCCTGCTGACCCCCCCCCCCTGCTGACCCCCCCCCCCCGCCCACCCTCACAACCTCCACCTAAAGCGGCCCAACCCACCCACCCCCCTCCTGTGTACGAGAGGGAGTGGTGCGGGGCTGGGCCAACACGAGAGAGGCGAGGGCCTTCAAGAGGGAAAGGTGCTGAGCCGCAAGAGGCTGCGGGTGGTGGAGGGGTGGTGGGGGGGGGGGGGTAGCACGTGGAGGGGTGGTGGGGGGGTAGCAAGGGGTGGTGGGGGGGTAGCACGCGGAGGGTGGGGGGGGGGGTAGAACGCGGAGGGTCGTCTCTTGTCTTTAGCCGTCCTCGATCAGAGGGGTTGAACCGCAACCACGGCCAATCGTTGGCGATTGATTCGTGTCCCCTACCTGTCCTCTCGTTGTCTGCTCCAGCGTGAGCCTCGTCCACCACGCTTTGACGTTATCCCTCTGTGGTCTTCCTCGTGCACGTGGGCTGGGTATTGCGCCCTGCACAATCTCCCTTCTACAATGGGAGAGAGGCCCCAAAGAGGACGTAGCCAACAGAGGTGTGGACCTTCATTACAGAAGTCTGGACCTTCCCTACACGGGTGTGGACCTTCCCTACAGAGGTTTGGACCTTCCCTACAGAGGTGTGGACCTTCCCTACAGAGGTGTGGACCTTCCTTAAATAAGTTTGGACTTTCCCTACAGAGGTGTGGACCTTACCTACAGAGGTGTGGACCTTCCCTACAGAGGTGTGGACCTTCCCTACAGAGGTTTTGGCCTTTCCTTCAGAGGTTTGGACCTTACCTACAGAGGTGTGGACCTTACCTACAGAGGTGTGGACATTCCCTACAGAGGTTTTGGCCTTCCCTACAGAGGTTTGGACCTTCCCTACAGAGGTGTGGACCTTCCCTACAGAGGTTTGGACCTTACCTACAGAGGTGTGGACCTTCCTTACAGAAGTTTGGACCTTACCTACAGAGGTGTGGACCTTCCCTACAGAGGTTTAAACCTTCCCTACAGAGGTGTGGACCTTCCCTACAGAGGTTTGGACCTTCCCTACAGAGGTGTGGACCTTCCCTACAGAAGTCTGGACCTTCCCTACACGGGTGTGGACCTTCCCTACAGAGGTTTGGACCTTCCCTACAGAGGTGTGGACATTCCCTACAGAGGTGTGGACCTTACCTACAGAGGTGTGGACCTTACCTACAGAGGTGTGGACCTTCCCTACAGAGGTGTGGACCTTCCCTACAGAGGTTTTGGCCTTTCCTTCAGAGGTTTGGACCTTACCTACAGAGTTGTGGACCTTACCTACAGAGGTGTGGACATTCCCTACAGAGGTTTTGGCCTTCCCTACAGAGGTTTGGACCTTCCCTACAGAGGTGTGGACCTTCCCTACAGAGGTTTGGACCTTACCTACAGAGGTGTGGACCTTCCTTACAGAAGTTTGGACCTTACCTACAGAGGTGTGGACCTTCCCTACAGAGGTTTGGACCTTCCCTACAGAGGTGTGGACCTTCTCTACAGAAGTCTGGACCTTCCCTACACGGGTGTGGACCTTCCCTACAGAGGTTTGGACCTTCCCTACAGAGGTGTGGACATTCCCTACAGAGGTGTGGACCTTACCTACAGAGGTGTGGACCTTCCCTACAGAGGTGTGGACCTTCCTTACAGAAGTTTGAGCCTTCCCTACAGAGGTTTTGGCTTTTCCTTCAGAGGTTTGGACCTTACCTACAGAGGTGTGGACCTTCCCTACAGAGGTGTGGACCTTCCCTACAGAGGTGTGAACCTTCCTTACAGAGGTTTGGACCTTCCCTACAGAGGTGTGGACCTTCCCTACAGAAGTTTGGACCTTACCTACAGAGGTATGGACCTTCCCTACAGAGGTTTGGACCTTCCCTTTGACTTCAAGTGATACGAGCATAGAATCGGACACCTGTGGCAGGTAGCAGCGCGACTTCAGTGTTGTAGACGCGGCCACCATGGGTTGTTAACAGAATAACAACCCATGGTGGTGACCACCAGGCGAACTACACTAGCTACTACACTAGTTACAACACTAGTTACTACACTAGTTACAACGTAACTGCTACTACGGACCGGGACCAACAGCTTCGGCCCGGGTCCACGTGTTGGAGACTCGTTGAACGGAGAACGCAGACGAAGGGTTTCTTCCAGGATGAACAACAACCCCGGGACCCCGGCTCATATTCTCTGTGGCGTGGCCGGCTCCACCCTTGGCCACGTCCACCTTCCAGAATCCTCAGGAAGGATCTGGGTGCCAATCACGTGACCACCCCTAGTCCCCCTCTTGGGGCCCCCTTTGTAGACTTAACCGGTCACGTGTCCTCTCGGGTCAACCAGAGTGCCATGGCCTCGAATAACCTCATCCTTGGGCCGGCACTCACTCACACCCTGTCCTGTAGGGGTCAGCACTGCACGCCAAGCGTGGTGTCACCCAGCGCTATCCATCAGCGCTCACCGTGCCCCTCTAGGGCCGATACTGCACCCAGCATGTTGACATCCAGCGATGTCGCTACATATATAAGAGTAAAACAATAACCTGTCTATTATATTAGAGTAATACTGAATAATGGTTGTATACGGCTCTGTCACTCCACTGCTGGATGAAGGCCTTCCCCCACGTTGTGTCCGTAACGGATACGTTGTTTGACTATACTTTACCACTTTGATCAGTGCACATTGTTGATGAATGGATCGGTGTTGCGCAGGTTCGGTTCAGTTCAGATATCACTCTCCACTTCTTGTTGTTGTCGTTGTTGGCCGTGAGCCGGGAATTAAACTCGGGTAGCTTGAGCTGCCAACAGTTTCCCGAGCTCTGCGGTCCTTTGTATATTCAATTATTGGACAAATAACGAGTGCTTACGTTGAGCAGGAAACTGAAATTGAAGAATTATTGATACACATTTTTTTATTTGACCAGGTAAGACCCACTGAGCTATATGGATCTTTTGTCAGAAGTGACCTGGCCACAAGGGACAGCTCAGCGATGTGGCTTATCATCACGTGGAAAATGTTTCGCAGCCGAATTGCTCTCAACGCGTGTTCGTAAATGTGGGGGGGGGGGGGGGAACCCGGAGGACACGGATAAAAATACACGCGACCACGGGGAGAGAGAGAGAGAGACACGCAAACTCCCCAAAATATACAGCAGCAGCAGCAGGCGTCAGGGTCGAGATCGAACCCACGAACTCCTGTACACCAGGCGAGGTAGTTAACATCTCGTGGCACCCTACGGTGGCGAGATGAACGCTCCCACGTGCGAGGGCGAAACACTCTATCTCACGCAGGCGGGTGGAGTCCACATTTGTGTTGTACCGCACTCTCCTGCTGAGCCAGGGTTATGACACCTCAACAACCACGGCGTGCGTTGCCTCCAAAGTGCCCTGTTACAGGCCACGTGCCAAGCCACCGCCGTCCGGCAAAGGACGGTGCCTGCAGCTCGCTTTACCGCTGCGCCACAACTCTCTCCCAATCTGCTCTGATTAGCGCGGTTGGCCAACGTACGGTGCGAAAGAAGTCCAACGTAAACAGTTAAAATTGTGCGGAGCTATTCATAATCGGTTTCGTGATTGCGTCAATATTTATCCACAATAGTTCAATAAATGTGTTTGGCGGCATTGTCCGCGTTGCATCTCGTCCTGTCACACATTTATTTACAGAGTAGTCGTCCAACGAGGCAAACGCCGTGGCGACATGCAACCCATGGGGCGCAGGTTCGATTCCTCCTCCCGGCGCGGGAGGGGGGCGATTTCTCAGATCCCCCCCCCCCACCGCCTCCCTCCTCCCAGCAGGGTCAATAGGTTCACACTCCAGTGCAGTTGATGATCGACGGCAGGTCTCGTGTGGTGGTGGGGTAGAGTGTGGGCACTCTCACCTACTTCTAAGACGTCTGGCGAGCGTGGAAGAGTAGGCCAATGTAGTCCGTTCGCCTATAAGCGCGTGTTTTCATGAAGCAAATTGGATACGAAGCGATGAACGTACGAGGGAACGCATTTTTTGTTCATAACGTGGATGCGATTTGCACATAACGCGATTGAGTGAGCAGAACTACGTCGCAGCTCGAGTAGGAATGGGCAGGTTGTGCGGCTGAATCGGTTAGCATCATCACGCAAGGCAATTGGGATGCTGCTGGATGCTTCTAGATGCTACCCACAAGGCCTCGGTCTTTGCTCAGCCTGCGTACGCATCTCACCATGTTCTCGCGGGCTATACCTGAACCCCAATATTATCTACTAGGGGTTGTTCGGGGTCGCCTGCGGCGCCCCTTACAACCAATTACGGCCTTCGGCAAGGAAAGTCACGAAAAAAATTGGCACACGAACGGCGCATTCACGCAAGCACCCGACGCTCCGTTTTGAAGTTTTAAAATGAAACATCTTTGAATTGTACTATGCTTTGAATCAGATAGTTTTAGTTCTTCATTACAAGCTTGTATAATTTTACATCGGGAAGACTTCATTGAAAAGGACACTTAGTGTGAATTTTCTTTCGTCGTTAAGTAGATGGCCTTGCTGTGGGGGTTCGGTTCGATGCGGACTTTCACCCGTTTGGGATTGCGGGATCGAGATAAGGCGACACAGAGCTCCTGGCCGTGCGAGAAGACCGCCTTCTGCAGATCGATTCCAACGTGATCGAACGTCTTGTCCCCGCGCCTAGGTTTGCAGCGCCCCCCTGCGCGAAAACAACGGAAAGTGCAGCGTTCATCGCAGATCGATAAAGTTGTGCGCTTACATAAGAGTATTAGAACGCGGTGCTCATCAGGATGCAGGCTGTTGTCCGCGTTATCGGAGAGCACCCTGCATCACCCTCCAGAACAGTGCTCTTATTATTCAGATTGGGGGGGGGCACGATTGGGGTTTGACAGCAGCACGATGATGTTTTCACATTTGTGATGCTTGCTCTTTGGTTCTTTCGGTAAAGTCACGTGGGTATAATTTTTTTAAATAAAATAAATGAAATCACGACGTTTCGATTGCAACACAAACAATCATCATCAGGTGTGAAAACTACAGCAAGAGCATTTTTTTTTAGCTGAAGTTTTTTTCTTGCTGTAGTTTTCACACCTGATGATGATGATGATTGCTTGTGTTGCAATCGAAACGTCGTGATTTCATTTATTTTATACCTACGTGACTTTTACCGAAAGAAGCAAAGGGTATGGATCCTTGCAGTCACAAAAAACTTCCAAGCTAGAATTTGTGATGCTGCTGGAGGCTTCTAGATGCTACCTAAATTTGAATCAATTGTCGGGACCCCGGGGTCCCGCAAAAATCAGGTCAATAATAATTATTAAGTTTCAGTCCGCCCCACTACGTGATCCCGACAGCAACGCGCCGCCCACCCAGACTCGCACCAACAACAAGCGCCAGCAGCAGCAGGCGGCGATCGACACGATGGGCACCACCCCACCGGCCAAACGCGAGCCCCGGGGGGCGTCCGCCGCACGACGCCCTCCGGTCAGCCGTCGATCCTCAGCTTCTTTGCCAAGGCGAACCCCGCCCACCGCCGCAGTGAATTTAACGTGTTCGTGTAATTTTAGCGTCCCCGAGTAACTCTCGACGAGGCCAATCGATTGACCACTAGTTGTGTTGTTGTCGGTAAGGCAACAAGACTCGTGTCGCTACGCGGGTTTTCCCACCCCGGGGCAGTGATGGGACCCCACGGGGTCCCGCCAATTGCTTCATTCGTGAAAGCCCACTTTGCACGGCGAGTGGCGCCGTCTAGTGGCGGGTGGTTGATACAGCCGTAGAAGGCCACCAGACACCACCAATGCATGCCTCGCGGGGGGGCCCTCTGGACTGCTGGCAGCCTTGCACCCCGTTCGGTTCTCAATTGTTCAAAAATTGCACAGTGTTAATAAAAAGAAAACATAGGGGTTTTGATGAAACTAAGTGGTTGTACTCACGTGGCCGTGCTTAATCTGTGTTTCGATGATTTAGCTTTAAAACAAAAATCTGCCCATGTCTCGCACCCCCCCCCCCCCAGGAAAGGGCATCTCGCATCCCCAGGGGGTGCAGCTTGCACCCCCCCAGGTTAAGAAGAAGCAGCACTGCTCTAGATGGAGGTGGGAGCTCTCTAGAACTCACTCTAGTGTGGACCTTTCCGCCAGCAGTTGCGCGAGCTGGCAGATTGCAGGGCTGCGCCAGTGTATCTTTATTAACCTCGGGCCGAGAGATGAGAGGCAACAATCCCAAGGGGTATACATTTAGATTGCGCGGGCAGTTCGACTGTTCACGCACGTCAACCGACTGAGAGAGACGTAATCATGACGGAGGTTGGAGACGTGCTAGTCCCATCACCGCTCTAATTGCGTCCCACCGCCTGGACTTCTACACTCACACAGAGACCCGTAGACTCACGTAGAGACCTACAGAATCCTATAGATTTATACAGAGACCCGTAGACTCACGTAGAGACCCACAAAATCCTATAGATTTATACAGAGACCCGTAGACTCACACACAGACCCATACTCACACAGGGACCCATAGACTCATACAGAGACGCAAAGACTCACACAGAGACCCAAAGACTCACACGGAGACCCGTAGACTCACGTAGAGACCTACAGAATCCGATAGATTTATACAGAGACCCGTAGACTCACGTAGAGACCTACAGAATCCTATAGATTTATACAGAGACTGTAGACTCACGTAGAGACCTACAGAATCCTATAGATTTATACAGAGACCCGTAGACTCACGTAGAGACCTACAGAATCCTATAGATTTATACAGAGACTGTAGACTCACGTAGAGACCTACAGAATCCTATAGATTTATACAGAGACCCGTAGACTCACGTAGAGACCTACAGAATCCTATAGAATTATACAGAGACCCGTAGACTCACGTAGAGACCTACAGAATCCTATAGATGTATACAGAGACCCGTAGACTCACGTAGAGACCTACAGAATCCTATAGATGTATACAGAGACCCGTAGACTCACGTAGAGACCTACAGAATCCTATAGATGTATACAGAGACCCGTAGACTCACACACAGACCCATACTCACACAGGGACCCATAGACTCATACAGAGACGCAAAGACTCACACAGAGACCCAAAGATTCACACGGAGACCCGTAGACTCACGTAGAGACCTACAGAATCCTATAGATTAATACAGAGACTGTAGACTCACGTAGAGACCTACAGAATCCTATAGATTTATACAGAGACCCGTAGACTCACACACAGACCCATACTCACACAGGGACCCATAGACTCATACAGAGACCCAAAGACTCACACGGAGACCCGTAGACTCACGTAGAGACCTACAGAATCCTATAGATTTATACAGAGACCCGTAGACTCACACACAGACCCATACTCACACAGGGACCCATAGACTCATACAGAGACCCAAAGACTCACACGGAGACCCGTAGACTCACGTAGAGACCTACAGAATCCTATAGATTTATACAGAGACTGTAGACTCACGTAGAGACCTACAGAATCCTATAGATTTATACAGAGACTGTAGACTCACGTAGAGACCTACAGAATCCTATAGATTTATACAGAGACCCGTAGACTCACACACAGACCCATACTCACACAGGGACCCATAGACTCATACAGAGACGCAAAGACTCACACAGAGACCCAAAGACTCACACGGAGACCCGTAGACTCACGTAGAGACCTACAGAATCCTATAGATTTATACAGAGACCCGTAGACTCACACACAGACCCATACTCACACAGGGACCCATAGACTCATACAGAGACGCAAAGACTCACACAGAGACCCAAAGATTCACACGGAGACCCGTAGACTCACGTAGAGACCTACAGAATCCTATAGATTTATACAGAGACTGTAGACTCACGTAGAGACCTACAGAATCCTATAGATTTATACAGAGACCCGTAGACTCACGTAGAGACCTACAGAATCCTATAGATGTATACAGAGACCCGTAGACTCACACACAGACCCATACTCACACAGGGACCCATAGACTCATACAGAGACCCAAAGACTCACACGGAGACCCGTAGCCTCACGTAGAGACCTACAGAATCCTATAGATTTATACAGAGACCCGTAGACTCACGTAGAGACCTACAGAATCCTATAGATTTATACAGAGACCCGTAGACTCACGTAGAGACCTACAGAATCTTATAGATTTATACAGAGACCCGTAGACTCACGTAGAGACCTACAGAATTCTATAGATTTATACAGAGACCCGTAGACTCACACACAGACCCATACTCACACAGGGACCCATAGACTCATACAGAGACGCAAAGACTCACACAGAGACCCAAAGACTCACACGGAGACCCGTAGACTCACGTAGAGACCTACAGAATCCTATAGATTTATACAGAGACCCGTAGACTCACGTAGAGACCTACAGAATCTTATAGATTTATACAGAGACCCGTAGACTCACGTAGAGACCTACAGAATTCTATAGATTTATACAGAGACCCGTAAACTCACGTAGAGACCTACAGAATCCTATAGATGTATACAGAGACCCGTAGCCTAACGTAGATACCTACAGAATACTATAGATTTATACAGAAACCCGTAGACTCACACACAGAGCCATACTCACACAGGGACCCATAGACTCATACAGAGACACAAAAACTCACACGGAGACCCATAGCCTCACGCAGAGACCTACAGAATCCTATAGATTTATACGGAGACCTGTAGACTCACGTAGAGACCTACATAATCCTATAGATTTATACAGAGACCCGTGGACTCACGTAGAGACCTACAGAATCCTATATATGTATACAGAGACCCGTAGATTCACACACAGACCCATACTCGCACAGGGACCCATCGACTCATACAGAGACCCAAAGACTCACATAGAGACCCATAGCCTCACACAGAGACCCAAAGACTCACACTGAGACCCGTAGACTCACGTAGAAACCTACAGAATCCTATAGATTTATACAGAGACCTGTAAACTCACACACAGACCCATACTCACACAGGGACCCATAGACTCACACAGAGACCCAAAGACTCACACAGAGACCCATAGCCTCACGTAGAGACCCATAGACTCACACAGAGACCCACAGACTCACACAGAGACCCATAGACTCACACAGAGACCCATAGACTCACACAGAGACCTAAAGACTCACACAGAAACCCATAGCCTCACGTAGAGACCTACAGAATCCTATATATTTATACAGAGACCCGTAGCCTCACGTAGAGACCCATACTCATACAGGGACCCATAGACTCACACATAGACCCAAAGACTCACAAGGACACCCATAGCCTCACGTAGAGACCTACAGAATCCTATAGATTTATACAGAGACCCGTAGCCTCACGTAAAGACCTACAGAATCCTATTTATTTATACAGAGACCCGTAGACTCACGTAGAGACCTACAGAATCCTATAGATTTATACAGAGACCCGTAGACTCACATAAAGACCTACAGAATACTATAGATTTATACAGAGACGCGTAGCCTCACGTAGAGACCTACAGAATCCTATAGATTTATACAGAGACCCGTAGACTCACGTAGAGACCTACAGAATCCTATAGATTTATACAGAGACCCGTAGAATCACGTAGATACCTACAGAATCCTATATATTTATACAGAGACCCGTAGACTCACACACAGACCCATACTCCTACAGGGACCCATAGGCTCACACAGAGACCCAAAGACTCACACGGAGACCCGTAGCCTCACGTAGAGACCTACAGAATCCTATAGATTTATATAGAGACCTGTAGACTCACGTAGAGACCTACAGAATCCTATAGATTTATACAGAGACTGTAGACTCACGTAGAGACCTACAGAATACTATAGATTTATTCAAAGACCCGTAGACTCTCGTAGAGACCTACAGAATCCTATAGATGTGTACAGAGACCCGTAGACTCACGTAGAGACCTACAGAATCCTATAGATTTTTACAGAAACCCGTAGCCTCACGTAGAGACTTACAGAATCCTATAGATTTACGCAGAGACCCGTAGACTTACGTAGAGACCTACAAAATCCTATAGATTTATACAGAGACCCGTAGACTCATGTAGAGACCTACAGAATCCTATAGATTTATAAAGAGACTGTAGACTCACGTAGAGACCTACAGAATCCTATATATTTATTCAGAGACCCGTAGACTCACGTAGAGACCTACAGAATCCTATAGATTTATACAGAGACCCGTAGCCTCACGTAGAGACCTACAGAATCCTATAGATTTATACAGAGACCCGTAGACTCACGTAGAGACCTACAGAATCCTATAGATTTATACAGAGACCCGTAGACTCACGTAGAGACCTACAGAATCCTATAGATTTAAACAAAGCCGTCGACTCACGTACAGACCTAGAGAATCCTATAGTTTTATACAGAGACCCTTAGCCTCACGTAGAGACCTACAGAATCCTATAGATTTATACAGAGACCCGTAGCCTCACGTAGAGACCTACAGAATCCTATAGATTTATACAGAGACCCGTAGTCTCACGTTGAGACCTACAGAATCCTATAGATTTATACAGAAACCCGTAGACTCACACACAGACCCATACTCACACAGGGACCCATAGACTCATACAGAGACCCACGGACGACTCACAAAGAGACCCATAGACCCATAGACGACTCACACAAGAGACTCATAGACTCACACAGAGACCCACAGACGACTCAAACAGATGCCCATAGACGACTCACACATAAACCCATAAACGACTCACACAAGAGACTCATAGTCTCACACAGAGACCCATAGACTCAACGACCCATGGACTCACACATGGACCCATAGACTCAACGACCCATAGTCTCACACATTAACTCACACATAGACGCATAGACTCACACACAGGCCCAAAGACTCAACGACCCATGGACTCACACATAGACCCATAGACTCAAACATAGAACCCATATACTCACAATAGACCCATAGACTCACACATAGACCCATAGACTCACACATAGACCCATAGACTCACACATAGACCCATAGACTCACACAAGAGACCCATAGTCTCACACAGAGACCCATAGACTCACACATAGACCCATAGTCTCACACAGAGACCCATAGACTCACACATAGACCCATAGACTCAAACATAGAACCCATAGACTCAAACATAGATCCCATAGACTCACACAAGAGACCCATAGACTCACACAGAGACCCATAGACTCACACATAGACCCATAGACTCACACATAGACCCATAGACTCAAACATAGAACCCATAGACTCAAACATAGAACCCATAGACTCACACAAGAGACCCATAGACGCACACAGAGACCCATAGACTCACACATAGACCCATAGACTCACACATAGACCCATAGACTCACACATAGACCCATGGGCTCACACATAGACCTATAGACTCACACATAGACACATAGACTCAAACATAGAACCCATAGTCTCAAACATAGAACCCATAGACTCAAACATAGACCTATAGTGTCACACAGAGACCCATAGACTCACACATAGACCCATAGACTCAAACATAGAACCCATAGATTCAAACATATAACCCATAGACTCACACAAGAGACCCATAGACTCACACAGAGACCCATAGACTCACACATAGACCCATAGACTCACACATAGACCCATAGACTCACACATAGACCCATGGTTTCACACATAGACCTATAGACTCACACATAGACCCATAGACTCAAACATAGAACCCATAGTCTCAAACATAGAACCCATAGACTCAAACATAGACCCATAGACTCACACAGAGACCCATAGACTCACACATAGACCCATGGACTCACACATAGAGACTCGCAGATCTGCCCTAAGAGCAAACCACCTTCCGATCTTTAGGTATTTCCTTCCCCATTGGTCGCCGAACTCGTGGAGACCACCAATCACTGCCAGTCTCGCAGACCGGCGCGGCACCACGCTGTGCGAGGTGATCACCACTCGATAATGAATCGATAACAACACCGATCGCCTTCGAACGAAGTGGAATTGGAAGCGGGACCCCTCCCGAGAATGTTACGTTTGTGGGCAGTGCAGCAGAACGCAACGGCTGTGCGTTCGCCGCTAGTTGCTGCTGAGGGTGGCGGTTCGAACCGAGCGGCCGCCCTGACTAATGCTGCCGGTGTTAATAACCTGTACATAATGCATCGCTGTCAACCCACATGGTTTACCCCGGATTCTTGTAGAGGGAAATTGAGTTTTCAGGTCCATACGGCGTACAGCCGTTTCAATACGGGAATTTTTTTTTAAAAAAAAATATATTTGTTTGTGTTTCTCCCTTGTGATGGGACTTTGCAGGATGCACGTTGACATTTATAAAGGCCACGGGGTGACCAATAAGATCTGAATTGGTCTGTAACAAGGTAGGCACTGATAAGGGGTTGACAGGTGTGCTAATGGCAACGCAGTAACTCCTGCACACCGCATGTGGACGTTACAGATCCTCTGACGTAATGCGGAAGAGCAGCTCATTGTGTGCCTGCGTCAGCGTCCAAATTGGGAACATTTACACCGCAACATTACCCAACTGGGATCATGCACTGCCATTCACCGCATCCTACTCGCAGACTTAAAGCTCCTCTACGTACGGTGCGAACGAAGTTCGGCGGTCATACAGGCCACTTATTTGCGCGTGAGACTCACGCTTGCTCCGTCTCGAGTTATCACCTCGTTGACTACAAAAATAAACTTGAAACGTGACTCGTGTCTTCACCAACGGGGCCGTCCATAAATGACGTCACGCACCTGGGGGGGGGGGTCAGACATTTGTGACGATGTGTGACGAGAGGGGGGGGGGGTTGAGAAATGTGACGTCACATCAAAATGCGCAACTTTAAATAAATATAGACAACACGTTCTACTTAATTAAATCAAATTTTTAATAAATGTTTTCTCCTACAACATCAGAGTGCAGCGCCACATTAAATACGCACTACAATGACAATAGTTTAAAGCGATTTGAAGCATGTTTAATTTTTGGGGGGGGGGGGCAGAGCTTTGTGACGTCATATTTGAGGGGGGTCTGACTTTTTGTCAGTCTGGAAAGTACCCACATGCCAAATTTCAAGTTTGTTGCATGTCGGGAAGTACGCAAAACATTTTTAACAGACAGGTAATCACAACTTTGCCTTTTTTATATATATGGAGATTGGTTCTATTTATGGCAACACTTAATTGTGCTAATTATAACAAATTATGTATTGATTGCGGCTTTGTGTTACATTGTATGGTATTGTAGTTATTATAATTACAGTACGGTATAATTTTGTTGAGAACATTATATATGTAAGTTATTATTAGTATGTTGCAATTGTGCCCTGTGGTTATGTATGTAATTAACATTGTAATATATCTGCCCTGTTGGTTATCCAGAGTAATTAATATTTTACAAGCAGCAGCATTGTGTTAACGTAATCAAACCCTGGACCGGTTTAGACTATTAGGGTCTCAGCAGCAGAACCACGTGGAGCCTCGTTCAGTTTAAAGTTTGTGTATGGGATTATAACTGCTGTCTTTATAACCACAGAAAAATAACACATTCCTGCGGTGGTAGCTGGTAGGAACGTTGGGTTGCTCGGTCAATGGCCAGGGTCAACGGCGGCACCATGTGGTGTATTCCGCAAATATGCCCGACTGTGAGGGCGGGCACAAGCCGGCGTGAGTAGGTTAAACGTTGAGTTTTATAAGGGCACCACGGGGTGACCAGCCCCCCCCCACCCAGCCCCACCCCTCCCATCCCCCACCCAGCCCCTCCCCACCCAGCCCCTCCCCACTCTCCCCACCCAGCCCCTCCCTCCCTACCCAGCCCCTCCCCACCCTCCCCTCCCCAGCCAGCCCCACCCCTCCCATTTTCGGATGCACGACGGACGGACGGACACAATACTCCCCTGTGGGCTGGTGGTGTAACCAGGAGGTTCCTACACAGTATAATGGTTTTCATTGTAACTGCGTTGATTATTGTTTCCAGTTACATTTTGCTATCGCTACTGTAATGAGCTTTGTAATTGCGTTGTTCTGAGCTGTGCTAAACATTAAACTTGTGTCATTGTTTTTGCAATTGTATTGTGAACACCATTAACACAATTATGTTTACAATAATTGGGTTTAGTTTTATTGCGTTGCAATTGTGTTATAACTTTAATCAATATAATTTTGCGTATCAGAATTTTGTTTATGGGATAATTGTGTCTCTATAACTGTCATAGATATACTCTGTCATAAATGTTCTTTATGGAATTATAATTCTGTTGTCACTGTAATAAAGATCAGAATGTAACACAATTGTGTTTATTTTTTTTACATAACTTTCGTGACTCTAAGAATTCACGTTCTTTGGTTCTTTCGGTAAAGTCACGTAAAAAAAGTGAATAAAAATAATAAAAATACACTAATGTAGACTGTAGCCTGGTTCTTAATGGAGACTGTACTCCGGTTTAAAACCAGGCTACAGTCAACATTAGTGTTTTTTTTGTTTTTTTATCATTATAATTCTATTTTTATTGTATTAACTTTTTTTTACGTGACTTTGTGAGTGTACCCTGATTAAAAACCAGGCTGCAGTCTGCATTAGTGTTTTTTTTGTTTTTATTATTTTTCATTTTATTATTTTTAGTAAAAAAATAAAATCATTTTCGTATTATTTTTTAAAAATAAAATAGAATTTAAAAAAATCTCAAACCTTTATAACATCCTGCCTCAGCAGCTCTCTCGCTATATTTTTTTCACCTGATGACGATTGCTTTTGTTGCGATCGAAACGTCGTGATATTTCATTTATATTTTCTATCTACGTGCCTTTACCGAAAGACCCAAAGAATATGAATTACTGCAGTCACGAAAGCTTTAATTGAACATTGCAATTATATGTTTTAATAATTAATGGTTAGGGGATGCTTATGTAATTGTAGCGTTTGGGTAGGAGCGTGGCTTGGATCCGGTTCCAAGCCTTGCGAGTCGCGCGTCAGAACCGGTTCCCCGCTTCCCTTTTTAGGGAACCGGGTTACCCGGTTCCTTCACACAGGAGACCCAAGCGAGACACGCGTGGTTGTGCAGGCGAACTTAGACACTCTAGAGACATTAGGGGAGACACTCTGGAGACACTAGGGGAGACGCTTTGGAGACACTAGGGGAGACACTAGGGGAGACACAAGGGGAGACACTAGGGGAGACACTCTGGAGACACTAGGGGAGACACTCTAGAGACACTAGGGGAGACACTAGGTGAGACACTAGGCGAGACACTAGGCGAGACACTAGGGGAGACACTAGGCGAGACACTAGGGGAGACACTAGGCGAGACACTAGGGGAGACACTAGGCGAGACACGAGGCGAGACACGAGGGGAGACAGCAGTGAGGGACAGGAGACAACCTTGCGGGCTCTGGACACCCCGAGACTGACCTGGAGACTGGTAGACACCGCGTGTAAGGCAACTTAGGGGAGGAGGAGGGGGGGAACAAGACCGAGTGAGACAAGATACTAGGGTCAATCGAGACATGACCTGGAGACACCTAGGGTGAGACGAGACACATTGAGACGCACGTGGGATCGCAGAGACACGGGGCTGGAGACACGCGGAGACACGCGGACACGGCCAGGAGGCGACCTGGTGGAGGCGAGACGAGGCACGTGGAGAGAGAGAGACAAGACATTGCTATGTCCGCCTCGGCTGTGTTCATACTGGACCTCAAGGGGAAGGTAGGAACTGCTGTGCTGGCTGTGTCTCAGCTATGCGTACACATCCTTGTGTGGTGAGCTATGTCTATATATGCTTGTGTGGTGAGCTATGTCTATATATGCTTGTGTGGTGAGCTGTCTGCATATGCTTGTGTGGTGAGCTGTCTGGATATGCTTGTGTGGTGAGCTACGTCTACATACAATTATGTGGTGTGCTGTGTCTGCATATGCTTGTTTGGTGAGCTGTGTCTACATATCCTTGTGTGGTGAGCTATGTCTACATATGCTTGTGTGGTGAGCTATGTCTGCATATGCTTGTGTGGTGAGCTATGTCTACATATGCTTGTGTGGTGAGCTATGTCTACATACAATTGTGTGGTGAGCTATGTCTACATACAATTGTGTGGTGAGCTATGCCTACATATGCTTGTGTGGTGAGCTATGCCTACATATGCTTGTGTGGTGAGCTATGCCTACATATGCTTGTGTGGTGAGCTATGCCTATATGTCATTGTGTGGTGTGCTGTGTCTGCATATGCTTGTGTGGTGAGCTATGCCTACATACAATTGTGTGGTGAGCTATACTTGTGATTTAATGGTGAGCTATGCCTACATATGCTTGTGTGGTGTGCTGTGTCTGCATATGCTTATGTGGTGAGCTATGCCTACATGTCATTGTGTGGTGTGCTGTGCATATCCTTCTGGAATACAGTCTGTGTTGTTGTTTCGCGATGTCTTGAGAGCAATGCTGTGCCATTTGAGCTATGTGCCTACTATGGGTTCTGCCTACCCGAGTGAATAAGCCTTACCATGTGCTGTGTCTGTACACTGTTTGTACCTGTACACCCTGTATAGCAGCTATGCCATGGGCTTTAACCGCACGCAAATTTACCGTGAGCTGTATCTACACTGGCCGGAGACTATGCTGGGTGCTATTCCTGTGCACTTTGGTTGGGCTATGGCTCGCACTTACACAACTGCTGCGAGGTCAAATGCCGTGGGACTGTCTGGACCCTTGTTGGCTAGGCGCTATGCTATGGGCTTTGTCTATACACTGCCTAAGTACTGCCCACGTGGACAATTCCACATGTAGTTAGCTGCGTGCGCCGATGGGTTCATCATCCTGTTGTTAATTATTCTGCCATTGAGCAATGCTTCTACTCTGGCTAGGCGCGCACATGATTGGATTTGTCTTCTTGGCTGGGATTAAGCAATACATTATTAATTATGCCAGTTACACTGACGATGGTCTATGTGCTGTTAGCTGTGTCGACACTGAATGTTTGCATGTTCATTGGTGAAGTACTGTGCTATGAGCTATGTGCCTCTACGCTGACTAATGTTATGGCCAAGTACTGAGGATACGTCTTTTTGTTTCTTCACCTGAGGAAGGCTACTTGTGTTGTGGCCGAAACGTCGTGAGAATTTTATTTTATTATGTTTTATTTTTATTATTTCCCTGCTACGTGGTGACTTTACCGAAAGAACCAAGAAGATGAATCCCTGCGGTCACGAAAGCTTTAAATCGAAAAATACTAGGATACGGTCAATGCCTATACGCTGCTGTGGGTTATACTGGTAACTATATAGTACTGTAGATATGTTCTACTCTAGCAGCTATGCCTCTACACACTTGCTGGGTTTTGTGCACCGCTCTCTCCCTGGATTCTATAACGAGGGGACTACGCTATTAGCTATGCTTGTGACGCTGCTTTGGTTAATCACTGCGTGAGCTATGTTTGCACGGGACGGACATCCAGTAAGCTGCGGGGTTACATGTATCCCTGTGAACTATGACTAGGCACATTGCAAGCGAGCCACTGTATACCCTCCTCTGCCTTGGCCTGATACTGCGGCGGATGTGTTTTAAAAAAAGTGGTCCGCTGTGACCGGCAGAGCACACGGGAGCCAATTAACCGTGGGCGAATGACCTTTGTCCCGTCATCGGTGCTGTCAACTTGCAGGCAAGGGGAGAGCCTTGACCGCATTTGCTGCCCGGGGGTGTGCGGCGTGAATTTTGGTAGCCGGCTTGTTGCGATGTCGCGCTCGGGGCTGGTGTGTCCACATCACTTTGTATGTGCGCACGCAGTTGCGGAGCAAATGCACCGATATGCAGAGTTGTTTTTGTTGTTGTTGTATGTACGTCGGCGTAAATGTTTGCCGTCGGGCCGTGCTAGATCCACGGCTGGATGGAAGGAAGGCCAATCCCCTGGCCGTCGCCATCTGCGGTGCGTTTTTGCCCTGGAAGACTTTGCTGTTCTTTTCCCAGGGATTTTTTTTCTGTGTGCGCACGCGGTCACTTTTGAGATGTTTCTTGTTCACGTTTTCGTGTTTTGTTGCGGTTGCACCCGAGTCGAGAGCCGCCGCCGCCGCATGGCTCACAGGGTTGTACCTCCTAATAAATGAAAATTGAAATCTGCCGATGTCCTGCGACGCACCAAATACGTCGAGCGCCTTCATGCGTAGGAGCCGATCTCATTGCTCCGTCGTCTCAATGGGTTTGTTCTGTCCTTTTGGCTGTCACTCCGTCGTTAGTCTCTACTCTCGCACTCATCGCTACCATCTACGTGTCCTGTCCAAGCCCCGCTGCTACTGATTTATTTCGGTCTTTTTATCTCAACGGGTCAGTAAAAGTTATCCTAAATTGTGATTGTATTTTGCGCGACCCGTTAACAAAAAAATTCACGTAGGAAAAAGAAGTTCTTAATGGACAAGTGATAGGGTGTAGTGGTGCATATCGTGAATCCAGCACTTTAGAGGAAAGGGTTGGTGGATCACACCGAGATTTTTGAAACTCCCAAACCTGTTGGGCTGTGAGATTGCCAGTAGTTGACTGTAGAGGAAATGGAGTTGTAAACATGCTGGAGATATGAGCATTAGTCATTTGTAGGTGTGGTAGGTTTTCTTTGGGTGTTCCGAATTCATGCCACACAGAGGCAGATAAGAATATGAATTACTGCAGTCACGAAAGCTTTAAATCAAAAGGTTGCTTGCTTGTTATTACACTGAGAGACGGAACGAGGAACACGGACAGGTCAGAGAGAGCAAACTCCCACGATCGAGACATCGTATTGACCGATTGCAAAGTGTAAAGTGGGCTTGTGCACGACCCAGGTGCTCGAGAGGACTATGGCTGGTGGTCGAGACCAAAGACTGAATGGCAGCCAAAAAAATAGGGAAACTTTTCCGAGAGAGGATGTCTGTTGAGGATCTGGTCGTGATGAGATCGGCTTGTGGGCAGGACTTGGACAAAATTTTAGCGTTTAAGGTCCCAGTGTAATAATGGGGATATGATGCTTCATCCAGCAGTGAATAGATCATTTGTGTGTGAAGTTGATGGCAGGTGTGAGTATATTCACAGGACAACCTCATTTTGGTAGACTCCAGTAGGCATGAAGGACAGAGTCCATCCACTCCACCACCCTCCAAGACCAGGAGTCGAACTCACAACCTTAAGATTGTGAGGCGCTCACTCCCAAACATTGCGTCAACCAGCCGAATACTAAAACGTTAATTAATAAATGTAATTTCCTTTCTCGATAAGTGAATTAGATCATAACTAACTGCAGCTATCTTAGGATTTACTCACGATATTGACAGTTCAGATTAATGCAGGTTATGCCCTTGAAATTATTTCAATGCTGCTTGCTCTCTATAAATCGCACCAGGATGTGTGCTCATGTTTGAAAAGCACCGAGCTCATCGCAACGACACGAGCTCAAAATATATGCCAAGGTCCACCCAGCCCATCATCAACATGGGCAGCGGGGGTTGAGCTTTGGGAAGACTTGTGATTCACAGCAAGAAGGGCCTGGGTTCGATTCCCGACTTGGGCACCTTTCTGCGTGGCGTTTTTATGTTTCCCCCCGTCTATGTGCTGCATGGCTTTAGTCTGGCTGCTTTGCTAACCTGCCCCCCATAGCTAAAACATGCTCCGTGTAACTGGTATTGGCCAAACATCCCAATTGGGTTTAACACGTAGGCTTTCGCGACCAATATCATCCATGATAGAGGTTTTTGGGTTAGATCGCGTAAATATATAAATGTCGATTTAAAGCTTTCGTGACTGCAGGGATTCATATTCTTGGTTCTTTTGGTAAAGTCACGTAGAAGGGAAATAATAAAAATAAAACAATAAAATTCTCACGACGTTTCGATTGCAACACAAGCAATCATCATCAGGTGTGAACATTTTCCTGCTGTGTATTTCCCTTTTACTTGACTTTACCGAAAGAATCAAGAATATATATAAATGTGTTATCAAAACCTGCCACCACCCGACACAAGAAGGACAAGTTCAAAGGGCTCGCATAATGCGCATGCATCATGTGCGTTGCCTCATTAACCCCCTCTCCCCCCAACATTGTGCTAGAGCACAGAAGCGTGGTCAACACATCTACGCCTCTATATAAGGAACAAAACGTTAATAGGCTTCTCCACAAATCTGGCTGTCGCCTGATGAAGCTAGTTGTAATTACTGGCGAAACGTCGTACTCAGATTGTAAATGTTGTAGCTTGGCTCTCCAACACACCGGTGTGTTGTACTAGTGACGAATTGGCCACGTTCTGTTTACGTGACAACCCTTACTAGTTGGCTGTGTCGGGTGGTGGCGGGTTTTAACGACACAACATTTATATATTTATGCGATCTAACCCAAAAACTTCTTATGGATCCCAATTGGGATTATGCATAGCATCATTGGACCCCACTGCAAAAAACTTGGCAGGACCCTCCTGAAAACAAGTCTTGAGACTCGGTGAGGTTTTTCTGAGTGAATAAGCGGAATAATAATACTAATAGTCTAGCCAAGGTGTGTAAAATTAATACCACTTAGTCAGATTCCACCGCTCTGTGGGAATATGCCATCAATAGCTGTATGAGTAAAAGGTTGGGCTTGCCATGAGAATGGACTTTTTATAAGAACATGGGGACAATTTGAATTCCACTATATAACGATGTACCTATTTTGATTTAAAGCTTTCGTAACTACAGGGATTCATATTCTTGGTGCTTTCGGTAAAATCACGTAGAAGGGAAACAATAAAATAATACAAATATATTTATTATATAAAAAATATATTTATTTTTATTGTTTCCCTTCTGAACTGAGCTTCCATGGTGATGCGGTCGGCAACCAAAATAACAAGAGGCGGGCATTTTTTTCGAACTCTGTAAAAATACCCGCAATGTTTCATTGGCCGCAATTACCTCACCCTGCCTCTTTAAGGACTGCTGTCACGAAGCAATCCTTAAAGAGCCCCAGATTGCAGACCCCTGGTTTAGATGGACAGAAAATTACATTATTTTTCTTCGGTAATGCAGTGTACCTGATGACTGCGGTTAATGTTTTGCCGATGGTCAATCTCTCAAGTTGCGCTTGCCAACTTTTTTCTTTCGTCCGAACAATTGTTTTCACTCGCACGAAAACGCAGATCACATCGTGACGCCTGTTCCACAACATGTTCCATTGTTGGAACGGTTGGCACAATCAATCATATTTCCGATAACTGTAAAGAAACGATATCGCCCGAGTCATCCGGCGGCATTTATGCTGCCCCCCTCGGGTTGAGCTGCCGTGCGGCAGCTGCCTTGTGCTGCGTCGCTGATCCCAGTGACCTTTATTTGATCGTCCCCAGATTCTCGTGGGATTGTAGCTTTGGGAGGCATTGCACACACACACACAGTAATCTCTTATCGACGTCTATGCGGTGATGTAACTGTGGTCAAATCTTCACATTCCTTCCCCGTGGCCCTGTCCTCCCGTGAGCGATGGCAGTGAGCGTATCCCGTGGTTATTCCCCGCTGGAGACTTGTCCCATGAGCTACCTTGGTTGCTGGGGAAAAGCGCTGACAGTGATGGGGATGCGCTTACAGTGCTCTTGCCGAGGGTAGACGTGTGAGTAATTTTGTGACTCAACTGTGGAAGCGGGGGTGACTTTCTGGCCCAGGTTGGCATGCTTTAACTAAACGATTTTTCATCTGCACAACAGTTTTCAAGAGTGTACACAGCATAGTTAATTTTCTTTCTCCTATATCACCGCAAAAAGGAGTGCACCAATATATCGCTTATACGAGAGATACCTTATCAGTGGTGTTTAAAGAGTTCGTATTCTGGCGTATGGTGTGCCGTCTACACACACGGGCGATATTTTATTGCCCACGGTTCTCATGGGGAGCGAAGCTTTGGGGGGGGCACTACGCTGATATTTTATTGACGTCCACGCGACAATGTTACTGTGGTTCTTCATATTCCTTCCCCAGGTCTTGTACCACCCATTGAGCGATGTTATCAGTACGTCCCGTTGGTTACTTGCTGCCTTGGACGTGTCTCACGAGCGCCTTTGTTGTTTGGAAAAAGCACTGACAGAGGTGGCGGGAGGAGATGCTGCAAGCTGTACCCTTGCCAAGAGTAGACATTCAAATTCTCTGTTACCTAACTCTGGAATTGATGAGAGTCTGCGTAGGTGAGTGTATAATTTGTTCTAAAGGACTTATGGTCGAAACGTCGTGAGAATTTTTTATTGTTTTATATATATTTTGTTATTTTGTTGTTTCTCTTCAACGTGACTTTACCGAAAAAACTAAGAATATTTTAATGAAGGTTTTCAAAAATATTATATTTCAGGCTATCTTTCCTACAATAGTAATAATTTACAACATTTGCTCAAACGATGGCTGAGTGAAAGCACCCCACATCTCTAAAGAGTCAGTTTTATTGTATTGTTATATGAATTATTGCAATTATCAGTCAGGAATATCAAGAATTAAATCTTGACTTAAAGCTTTCGTGATTTCAGGAATTCATATTATTTGAGTCTTTCGGTAAAGCCACGTAGATAGAAAATTAATAATAATAAAATAAAAATATCACGACGTTTTGATCGCAACACAAGCAATCATCAGCAGCTCTCCCGTTATATTTTTTCACCTGATGACGATTGCTTGTGTTGCAATCGAAACGTCGTGATATTTTTATTTTTTTATTATTAATTTCTATCTACGTGGCTTTACCGAATGACCCAAAGAATATAACATCAATAATTGATTCCCCCTTACGTTTGCCCACTGACAAAGAAATGATCAGCTTATAATTTTAATGTTAGGTTTATTTGAACAGTGAGAGACAGAATAACAACAAAAAAATCCAGAAAAACGCATGTCGAAAATGTTATAAATTGATTTGCATTTTAATGAGGGAAATAAGTATTTGACCCCCTCTCAATCAGAAAGATTTCTGGCTCCCAGGTGTCTTTTATACAGGTAACGAGCTGAGATTAGGAATACACTCTTAAAGGGAGTGCTCCTAATCTCAGCTTGTTACCTGTATAAAAGACACCTGTCCACAGAAGCAATCAATCAATCAGATTCCACACTCTCCACCATGGCCAAGACCAAATAGCTCTCCAAGGATGTCAGGGACAAGATTGTAGACCTACACAAGGCTGGAATGGGCTACAAGACCATTGCCAAGCACCTTGGTGAGAAGGCGACAACAATTGGTGCGATTATTCGCAAATGGAAGAAACACAAAAGACCTGTCAATCTCCCTCGGCCTGGGGCTCAATGCAAGATCTCACCTCGTGGAGTTGCAATGATCATGAGAACGGTGAGGAATCAGCCCAGAACTACACGGGAGGATCTTGTTAATGATCTCAAGGCAGCTGGGACCATAGTCATCAAGAAAACAATTGGTAACACACTACGCCGTGAAGGACTGAAATCCTGCAGCACCCGCAAGGTCCCCCTGCTCAAGAAAGCACATATACATGCCCATCTGAAGCTTGCCAATGAACATCTGAATGATTCAGAGGACAACTGGATGAAAGTGTTGTGGTCAGATGAGACCAAAATGGAGCTATTTGGCATCAACTCAACTCGCCGTGTTTGGAGGTGGAGGAATGCTGCCTATGACCCCAAGAACACCATCCCCACCGTCAAACATGGAGGTGGAAACATTATGCTTTGGGGGTGTTTTTCTGCTAAGGGGACAGGAGAACTTCACCACATCAAAGGGACGATGGACGGGGCCATGTACCGTCAAATCTTGGGTGAGAACCTCCTTCCCTCAGCCAGGGCATTGAAAATGGGTCGTGGATGGGTATTCCAGCATGACAATGACCCAAAACACATGGCCAAGGCAACAAAGGAGTGGCTCAAGAAGAAGCACATTAAGGTCCTGGAGTGGCCTAACCAGTCTCCAGACCTTAATCCCATAGAAAATCTGTGGAGGGAGCTGAAGGTTCGAGTTGCCAAACGTCAGCCTCAAAACCTTAATGACTTGGAGAAGATCTGCAAAGAGGAGTGACACAAAATCCCTCCTGAGATGTGTGCAAACCTGGTGGCCAACTACAAGAAACGTCTGACCTCTGTGATTGCCAACAAGGGTTTTGCCACCAAGTACTAAGTCATGTTTTGCAGAGGGGTCAAATACTTATTTCCCTCATTAAAATGCAAATCAATTCATAACATTTTTGACATGCGTTTTTCTGGATTTTTTTGTTGTTATTCTGTCTCTCACTGTTCAAATAAACCTACCAGTAAAATTATAGACTGATCATTTCTTTGTTAGTGGGCAAACGTACAAAGTCAACAGGGGATCAAATACTTTTTCCCTCACTGTATGCCCTTGTAGGGTGTGTACAATCCGTGGTGGCTGCATAGTGTCCAGAGTTTCTGTTAACCAATCATAAACAACTTTTTTTATACAAACCACATAATTTGCAGAAATCTAAAATAAAAAAATATATATAACGTGAATGTTCGGATTTGTTTGCTGTGCGAATAAAGTCTGCTTGTATTTATCCAGTAAAGCCTAAGTCTCAATACTCTTATTCAAAGGGTCCTGTTATATTGGGATTTTAAACCAGTTTCATTGTAAGGCATGTTTTGTCTATATATATAATCCGTTGTCAATTCACTGCTGGATGAGGTACCTCCCCATAGCTTTCTCGTCATGGGGTTCTTTGACCACACTTCACCACTCTGGTGCATGCTGTTTGGTGAAGGTGAGCAAAGATGTGTGAGCATACAGTACAGGTTTCTCTCGCTTGATGTGGGTTCCGTTTGTGTGATTTTCACGTAAATGTGGCTATCATATTTCTACCCAAAAATCGCCATACGATGCGGTTTGAATTCACTAAGATGCAGCTATGCGGTAGGACGTGGGACAACATTGTGTGTGCGTGTGTGCGCGCTGTGTGCGCTCACTCGTCAGACAGCTGTCTCGTGCAGTTTCACTTTGAGCATCTACCGCACAAAGCGAGGGACACCCGTACAGAAATGGACTTTGCTGCACTTTCCTTCTGCCGCCCTCCACACAACCCCACGCAGCTCCAGAACTGAACATTATTATCCAGGCTCAGAACCACTTGGCTTCAGAGGTAATCTGGTCATGGGCAAGTACATGCTTAGACCTTTGTCAATCTGACACCCTGATGAGGGCCTCCCCTACACTGTGGAGGGAGTCGTGGGTAGTTAATTGAGCAAACTTCAAAATCGGAAATGAATCGTTCTTACACGCACCATTCGATGCATATATTGCGACTCTTTAAGAATCGATTTCAACCTACAAATAGTTACAAATCTCTTATCTTCCTGACGTTGCTGACGAAGGACTTTTACCGTGCAGGTGCTCATCTGTCGCAACTACCGCGGCGATGTGGAGATGTCGGAGATCGAGCACTTTCTGCCGGCGCTGATGGAGCGCGAGGAGGAGGGGATGGTGTCGCCGGTGCTGGCTCACGGGCCCGTACGCTTCCTGTGGATCAAGCACAACAACCTCTACCGTATCCTTTGCCCGTGTGCAGTGTCGAGGCGAGAGAAGAGAGCCAGCCACGTTAGCGCCGAGGGACGGCCGGGCGACTCGGGATGTAGAGCCGCTTGCCGTTCCAGCGCCTCTGAGATAACCGGGTGCAAATCCAAGCAGCCGCCGCCGCCTGTGGTTAAAACCGGGTTGTCGAAGTGTCGTGAGTTGATGGTCTTAGCCCATTCACCCGCGGATGGAGAGAAAAAAAAAACCCTCATCGCATAAAATTTAGTTCTGCGCTTCATTTGTCAAAAGATTTCAGCTCTGAGCTTTAAGAATATTGGTTTAACTGCCATGTGATGAACATTGCTGTCTGCGACGGGGTCGGTGGGTGTAAAAGTGTTGCCCTATGCTATGTGGAATAGAGGTCATTTTAAAGGATCCCAAGGTAAGTGATCTCAGAGGTAGCTCTCTGTCTGTGGGCCATTCTCTTAACACGACAGGTTACGGTGCTGTGCGAACGGTCCGAATGGATCGCTCTTCTCATGACAAGACTCCGTTTGTACGATTGTGATGACATGTCGTAACAAATGTTTGAATATTCCTGGTTCTTTCGGTAGAGTCACGTAGAAAGGGAAATAATAAAATAATACAAACGAAAACGATAAAATTCTCACGACGTTTCGATTGCAACACAAGCAATCATCAGGTGTGAAAACCACAGCAATGGATGGAGATGGATGATGATTGCTTGTGTTGCAATCGAAACGTCGTGAGAATTTAATTGCTTTTGTATTATTTTATTATTTCCCTTCTACGTGACTTTACCGAAAGAACCAAGAATATGAATCCCTGCAGTCACGAAAGCTTTACATCGAAATATTTCAATATGAAGGAACACAATTTCTCAGTGCAACGCTGATGGTGCATCTACTTATTTTCCCTATGCACATAGCCACATCGACATTCTTGGCTGCATTACTGAGACGTCATCCAAGATTAATATTTAGAGTTAAGGTGAAGTTGACTGTTGGATTGTTGCCATGCTAATGTCTGCTTATCCAAGAGTTATTAAATTTTGCATACCTTTGTTCGACATGCTGGCAGCTTTGCATCAACATGCTGGCAGCTTTACACATTGCGATGTGATATTAATTTATCATCAGCCGTGATCTATCCACTGCGGGGTTAAGCCCTCTGCAAGACGTCGTCATCTCTCATGGTCTTGCGATGCACAAATTCTGCACATGAGCCGATTTCATCATTCTGTCTCCATGGTGGACATATATCTGGGGCTTGTTGCCTTCTTTGGCTGCCACTCCATCATGAGTCTCTCCCACCGGACGTCGTCCCTTCTTCCGTGTCCTGTTCAAGCCCACTCCTGCTTGACAGTCATTACGATATTTATGCCACCTTTTTGCCAGTATTAAGTTGTTGAATGGTATAGACAAAAATGCTTTACCTTGTCTGACATAAATTCAGGCATAATGCAGGTATTTTGGGTTAGATCGCATAAATATATAAATGTTGTGTCGTTAAACCCGCCACCACCCCGACTCGGCCAACTAGTAAGGGTTGTCACGTAAACAGAACGTGGCCAATTCGTCACTAGTACAACACTAGTGTGTAGTGTAGTGTATAGTGTAGTATACTAGTACAGCACACCGGTGTGTTGGAGAGCCAAGCCACAACATTTACAAACTGAGTACAACGTTTCGCCAATAATTACAACTAGCTTCATGAGGCGACAGCCAGAAATACAGGTGTTTAGATGTTCAAAAGACAAATAGACACCTATTACAAGACATCAAGTCTGCATTAACCACACGTGGTAAAAATGCAAACAATTATGCATTGATAATCACACATTTGAAACCATCGAGTTTGCCAGCACGATAATGAGGTGTTGTCACGTGTTGTGTATTGTCGGAGGCCTCACGTTAGGGGCCGCACTAAAGGCCTCCAGGGGCTGGCAAGTGGCCCGTGAGCCTTTCAATAAAGAACACTCGCATAGCCGATGAAGATCATTCAGTTTTCAGTTTTATTTATTAGGTCCTAGCTTTACTACCCGGCTTCGCACGGGACTTGGATTCACCACGCCCGGCCGCCTTTGTCCCCCCAGTGGCAATGTTCACACACCACACTACCGCTCCCCCCCCCACATACCCACACACACGCACTTGCTGCAGACACACAACTTTCAAGGTGCGTACGGCAGCAAACGACTGAAATAATAAAGCAATGCTGCGCAAAGAACGCCTTAGGCCTGCAACACATTTGTATGGCACTGTACC
Source organism: Petromyzon marinus (assembly GCF_048934315.1). Taxonomy (NCBI): domain Eukaryota; kingdom Metazoa; phylum Chordata; class Hyperoartia; order Petromyzontiformes; family Petromyzontidae; genus Petromyzon; species Petromyzon marinus. The sequence continues at coordinate 5,613,654 of NC_133710.1, read as the reverse complement.
CGTGGGGGGTTGTGGGGGGGACATCAGCAGGCACACTCTGTTACGCTTCCACATACGGGTCACATGACAGATGTGACGTCAGCTCACTTGCCGCGCAAAAACATATGCATTATTGCGCCCACCGCCTGCCCACCAAAAAAAAAACACAAAAGTAAATTTTAATCATTTTTGCATGGTGTACAGTCTGGAAAGTTACCCACATGGCGAATGTCAAGTTTGTTGCATGTCGGGGAGTATGCTAAACATTTTGAACAGACACATTCACAAATTTCCCTTTTTTATATATATAGATAACCCTGTGAGCCATGCGGCTATTGACTCTGGTGCAACCACAACAAACAAAAACATGAACAAGATAATAATCACAAGTAGAGTAGAGAAGATAGGCATTGCTCTGTGTTGTCTGTGCTTTGGTGTCACCGCTTCCTTAACTGTGTTGGTCTTCCAGTTGTGGCCACTTCCAAGAAGAATGCCAACGTTGCCCTCGTCTTTGCCTTCCTTTACAAAATGGTCCAGGTGAGATTTGCCTGCCCTGCACCCAGCTTATCCGTACACTCATTCCTGTGCAGTCCCTTGTCCAGTTTGTGATTTGTTTGAAAATCCCTCGTCAGATTGTTACTGCTGTTGCTGCAACATTTACGCCGCACGCTCCAGATTAAGGGTTTCAAAATCATAATCTGTATTTGTCCTGGAGGAATCCGATGAGCTATGAAGCTCTTTTTCACTGGTTTTTGGGGGCTTCTGAGTAATTCGGCCTTCAATGTCGACACGATATGAGTGGAATACATTTTCAGGGGTTAAAGTTCTCGTGAGCTGTAAGGTGCAAAGTTACGTAACACATAAAACTTAAGTTTTCTCCATTGCCCATTCTCTTCCTCTGCCCTGCTGCTTCTTATCCCTCCCTTTTCCTCTCGTGCCCCCTAAGTTGCCCCTCTTTCGTGGTCACTCATTCCTCAACCCTTGCACATGTCTGCCATCTCAATCATTCTATTGCGTCACCATTTTTTTTTTTACAATGTTAAGCACCTTGAGTGAAGGCATGCTCGATTAATATAAAATAAGATGACACGATGATTATGTCAATTGCTGGGTGGTAAATCGTTGCATGGCACAAATTTTAATTGTGTAACTAGTGGCGGTTGAGCCTGCTTGCATATGCAGCGGCAAATTTTTTTGGACGACATTCTGCGCTGTGCGATTTTGTGTATCATTGAAATTCGAAAGTCTGTGTTATTTTGGCATGCTTTACTGTGACACGACGTGCACACGCGTAAAAATAAAACAGCCCATCAACTGTGCCAGGTTGCACCACAATCGCCATTACGACTGCTCCATTCGTTTGAATCCATCCTGACGATGACACTTCGTCTCAATTAATGGTTACTTTTATTAAATATTCATTTTAAAAATGTGTTTAAACGTTATCATATTGTGCGGTATGAAAACGGCAACAGTGTTATTACAAGACATCTATCGGTAATGACAATATCTATTGAGGTCATTCATTACATTCTTATAAATTTGACCTGTAAAAGCAAGTTCATGGGACTGATACGAGGTGACGTGAGTGTGTGGTGTTGGCCCAGATTCCTGACCACCTCATCAGGCAAGTCCTCTGTTGCCCACTTGGCCACTCCAACCCTGGCACACCACCTCCCCCCACCCAGTCATACGCGCTCCGCCTGTCTGAATGGGCACATGAAGAGACGGGTTGCCAGCTTACCTGGATAAACAACAGCTTACCTGGTTACACAACAATCTTTGGCTCTTTCGGTAAAGTCAAAAAATAATAAAAATAAAACAAACGACTAATGTAGCCACCAGGCTACAGTCCACATTATAGATTGCCGGTACACTCCGATTAAGAACCAGGCTACAGTCTACATTAGTGTTTTTATTTTATTATTTGTTTCCACTTTATTATTTATTCTTTTTTAATTCTGTCTACTTAACTTTACCGAAAGAACCAAAGAATATGAATTCCTGCAGTCACTAAAGTTTTAAGTCAAGGTTATACAACAACTTACTTGGTTAAACGCCTTTTGTTCTGCTACTTCCACCGCACTGCTGTGACCTTGGAATTCCCTCCCTTTGTCACTCTTCTCAACTCTCAATACCTCTCTCAGTTCAAGAAACGTATTAACTCTTTTCAACGGTTGCAATTTTGACATTGCCAACTTGTGCTTGATTTTTCGAAAAGGCTGCATAATGATTGTAAAATTGTCCACGAAAACCTACATGTTCTTGATAGTTTTGACTGTTGCTCGCTGCTTGATGATTTGGCTCTTTGGGCTTCTGCTCAGTAACTGTTGGGAGGGGGAAATGTTAACTACCTCGCTTGGTATGCAGGAGGTCGTGTGTTCGATCCCGACACTGACGCCTGCTGCTGCTGTATATTTGGAGTGTGCATGTCTCCCCCCGTGGTCGCGTGAATTTTTCTCCGGGTCCTCTGCGTTTTCCCTTCCACATTTCAAAACGTGCATTTCGAGTATTTGGCCGCAATATATTTCAACGCGATAAGCCACTTCGTGGAGCTATCCATTTGTGGCCAGGTTGCTTCTGAAAAAGAGCTACGTAACTCGGTGGGCTTGACCTGGTAAAATACAAAATAGTTTAGTTTAACGTTGTAAAGTTAAACAAAACTTTTCTCTCGTCGGGGGGGGGGGGATCATGTCTCCACTCCCAGGTCTTCTGTGAGTACTTCAAGGAGTTGGAAGAGGAGAGCATTAGGGACAACTTTGTCATCATCTACGAGCTCATGGACGAGGTCATGGACTTCGGTTTCCCCCAGACGACCGACAGCAGGATCCTGCAAGAGTGAGTTTACACATGGGGGTCTCTCCCTGGCGTGGAATTATTTAACGAGGCTGGCGTTTGAGGCCGGTGCAGAATTTGTTTCTCCCCTCTGGGTTTTCCGTATTTGCCGTCCGTGTAACGATGCATTGATCCGTCAATTTAAAATCAATTCCACTTACGATTGATGCAGTGTAAGAATCCATTTTTTTTATTTGAATATGAAATATCAAATTTAATTGGCTTGTACACAGGTGCAAGATGGCAATGGAGGCTTTCATCCAGCAGTGCATTGACAAAGTGATGAAAATTCTAATTAGCAGGGGGCTACTGTTTGTAAGATTATGTAACATTGTATTTCACCAGTGCCCTGCTTCGTGTGCTTGGGCAATTATTTTTAGTTTTTTTGCAAGCATACCAGAGTGCTCTAGGATACCACTCAAACCTTCTCTCTGCCGGTGAACAACAATTCATGCTCATGTAATATTAATTTAACTGAAAACACCAAGGGAGACCACTACAGTGCTTTCTAAAGCCTCTCTGTTGGTGTATTTGTGTGCATAGTGGACTGGGGTGGTGGTGGTGGTGGTAGTGTAGCAGTTAGCACGCTGTGCTACGAGCCCAGTGACCCGGGTTCGATTCCCGCTCGCGGCCAACAACGGTGACGCTTATTTTAACCGGTCCTGGGCCTCCCTTAGGTCGACTCGGCCTAAACTGAGTACCTGGTGCGGTGTGTAAACATCGCCACTAAGGAGACAAGGGCAGCTGGGCATGATGTTGGTCAACCCCCTCGTGCGCCAAGCCGGCCTTCATAGATGCTCGCTAACAAGACTTGCCCCAACGTTCTGTTAAGGCTATAAGGGGGATATTTGTTTTATAGTGGACTGCTGCGATTCACCAGCGCTTGCATACACACACAAGAGCCAAGTGTGTGTATATGTTTGATATTGTGAGTTTCTCCCATATACCTTGTAGTCTCACTCTCATAATAACAACAGTAATCACCTTTTAGCCATGATTTATCCACTGCCGGATGACGACCTCTCATCTCTTACAGTCCTGAAGAAAGCGAGCTTTTAATACGTAAATAGATTAATAGATATTCTTGGTTCTTTCGGTAAAGTCACGTAGAAGGGAAACAATAAAATAATAAAAAATATAAAACAATACAATTCTCACGACGTTTCGACTGCAACACAAGCAATCATCATCAGGTGTGAAAACCACAGCAAGGAAATTGCTACGTGACTTTACCGAAAGAACAAAGAATATGAATCCCTGCAGTCACGAAAGCTTTAAATCAAAGATTAATGTTTGCCTCCCGTTCTTGGCTCGTAGTCGATAGCAGCATAGTTTGGCTCAATTTCTTATAAATGAAGCTAGACACAGTTGGTTGTAGTTGTAAAAACAATGGCAGCAGGCGAGTTAAAAGAAGAAGTTGTGGCTGATTGGGTTTTTGCGCGCGTGCACGCGTGTGGCGTTGACGTAACTTCCTGAAAAGAATTCCACTGTGCCGGGTTCAACTTCGTTTCATGATCACTGCTGATAACACTGCACTGCCTCCGAGGTCTCTGGGACTCCGCCCCTCTATCGCTGTGATTGGTCCACATCTGGCTCATTGGCACGCGCCTTATTGCCCGTGATTGACAGGTACATCACTCAGGAGGGGCACAAGCTGGAGGTCGGGGCCCCGCAGCTCCCCGCGACCGTCACTAATGCGGTGTCGTGGCGGTCGGAGGGGATCAAGTACCGCAAGAACGAGGTCTTCCTGGACGTCATCGAGTCCGTTAATCTGCTGGTGAGGCGGCGGCGGCGGCGGCGGCGGCGCCGCCATCGACGATGTTTGGCAAAGTGGGGGATGTCGCTGCAACCGGTTGCGAGTGGTTGTGTAACCATTTGCTTGCGGTAGAGACTGTGTGCTTTCAAGCGTCTGCTCGGCGATTTCTAGCGACGTTATTGCATCGCGTGCTGCACGTTGCCAAACATTAATTGATTCTGAATACGCCGATTACATTTTTTTTTGTTGCACAATGGCTCGATTAGACGAAGTGAGAGCCGAGGAGTGGAACGGCACAAGAAGTCGCACCGTGTGCAGTTGCTCGATGGATTTTTACGTCGCAAGATTGCGAGAGATGGCAGCGGTTCGGGAAGAACTTTCATCCATCATTGAATTGACACGTGACTGCTGCTGGTGAGGATGACGACGACGATGCGGTGTTGTGACGTTAATAACGGGATGGCTTGGTTTTTGTGCGAGCAGGTGAGCGCCAACGGTAATGTGCTGCGGAGCGAGATCGTGGGCTGCATCAAGATGCGCGTGTTCCTGTCGGGCATGCCCGAGCTGCGTCTGGGACTCAATGACAAAGTCCTCTTTGAAAATACCGGACGTAAGTGGCTTTGTGTGACCCGACTCGTAGTCAACATTAGGTTTTTAATTTGTGCTGTTCATTGTTATTAATCGGTGGTTCTTAACACTTACTGCAGCCTTGCACCGCTTTGCTTCTCCGTCATTAAAACATTTGTAATGTTAATGAATACATAGGTGTGATGAAACCAAAGTAGTTGTATTAATTTGTTATGTCTCGCTCACCGGTAAGTTGAGAAAATCTCACGAACCAATTGAGCACTTGGACGCAGCGTTTCGCTTGAAACTACGTCAAACCGTCATCCAGGAAGTCGGAATAAAACCCGGGGAGTGAAATTTTACTTCCTCGATAAGATTCGGAATGTCAGAGGCTGAAACGAAAGTTAAGTGGCGTTTAAACCTCTTGAATGCGCGAGAGTTTCTGTTCCCCGGGAAGCTCCCGGTGCATGGAGCGAAACGTCAATCCAACCGGGCTGACTGTACGGGCTCACACGCACCGTGTTCCGCCACCACACTGCAGGCTACAGCAACGCTTCTGCTTTTAAATTTCGATTTAAAGCTTTCGTGACTGCAATGATTCATCTTCTTTGGTTCTTTCGGTAAAGTCACCACGTAGAATGAGAATAAAATAATAAATTGATAAAATAAAATAACACAATAATATTCTCGCGACGTCTCGGCCACAACACAAGCGGCCTTCATCAGGTGAAGGGACGAGACTGTCTGGTAGGACAGCGCTGGACTGAAAGAGCCACGTTCATCTGAACGTGGCTCTTTCACTTCTGCTTCTTCCCTTGCACCGGGAATTCCCTCCCACTGCCTCCTTTTCCCAAGCCTCGTAATAACCTCGCTCGTTAAAACAAAACAAAAAACGTACACGGGCTCTTACGCGTTACGCACTTTGATCGTGCTGTTGTTGGCCTCTTGACGGTTTGGGCCTTTGGGCCTGTGCTCAGCGACCGCTTGCAAACATACATTTAAAAAAATAAAAACATTCGGCTGACACAGCTGTGATCGAACTGGCAATGTTTTTTTTTTAATCGGCATCGCCGAGTGCTGTGTTGGTCGCCTCGCAAATATGTTTTATTCAGGAGCAGTGGAATGCTCGCTTGCCTCGGCTTGTTAGCGCGACGCTTGCACGCCGCGGTGAATCCCGATGGGGGAGCCCTGCTCACCTCTATTCACAAGTTGCGAATGTTCCCCACAAACCCGTGTGAGCACGCACTCTGTTTCGGGCTTCGGCCCACGGGAATTTCTTTTGCCCGCGCCCCGTGCTGGGTTCTTGTCGTAATAAATGAAGCAAACAAAAAACGTTTCACACGTAGACTTTCGCGACCGATGTTATCCATAAGAGGGTTTTTTTGGGTTCGATCGCGTGGCTATACATGTGGTGTTAAGCCCGCCGCCGCCCGACACGGCCTCTTATTAAGGCTTGTCACGTAAACAAAACGTTACAAGTTCAGCACACCGGTGTGTTGGAGAGTGAACCCACAACATTTCCAATTGGAGTACGACGTTTTTTTCCCGGTAATTACAAGCAGCCTCATCAGGCGACAGCCAGCGTTGTTTAAAATAAAATAAAATTGTTGTTGATTGTCGCTAGGAATTCGGCAGCACGAGCGGCGTTGATCACGTGAACGTCGAATTGCGGATTCGTTTTCGTTCGATGAATTGGTGCTTCATTACCGCACCCCAGTGGCATTAACGGTTGGGGGGGGAGAGGGGTTGGTGTCCTCATACCCGTACTCGTCGCTGCCCGCAGGGGGTAAGAGCAAGTCGGTGGAGCTGGAGGACGTGAAGTTCCACCAGTGCGTTCGGTTGTCACGCTTTGAGAATGACCGCACCATCTCCTTCATCCCTCCCGACGGCGAGTTCGAGCTCATGAGCTACCGCCTCAACACGCACGTGAGTCCGGAACCTTTGTATACCCACACACACACGCGCGCGCACAGAGTAAGCCCTCGTTTAACAAGGGAGATACGTTCCTGAAAAGTGCCGTGTGTAAAAAAAGTAAAGTTTGGCAAGATGCGATGTACGCACACCGTGAGATTGCGGGGGCAAATATTTTTGAAGGTATGCCCTCGCGCTACTGTATCGTTCCACGTCCTGTATCGTAGCACTCGTCCGCGCAGCTTTAGAAAGCAGTTCGTCAACCGCTCGGGAATCTGTGTTGTAACGGTTGCGCGTTCAACATTTAAATGGGCGCGTTCCGCGTAGCATGACAAGCGTTGGAAGAACTGCGTTATAGCGGAAATGTGTTGCGAGGCTTTACCGTATATGTATACAGGGCAGTCGCCGCAGTCCCTCGGCATTAAAAAAATAAATGACGTGCCTCTATTCCAGGGGTGTTCAAACTTTTCTTCCCCGAGGGCCACATACAGAAAAATGTACGAAAGACTGGGCCACTCACTAGACGTGAGGTGTTACTGCCTCACTTCTTATGCACTAATGTTGGCAAAATCAATCAAATGCAGGTAAATTACGTTTGATAATTGAACATGTTTGAAGAAAAAAAGCCTCCATCATAGCTCTCCATTAGTAGATTTTCATTTTATTTTTTACAAAAAGGTTGGCAGGTCATTCTCTCAGTGACAGCCTCAGATTGGTTCTTAGGGTGCTGATCCCCCTTCATTGTCCTGTATGAAGGGAGAGACAAGAAGAGAAATAGGGGATGTAGATATTTCAAGCTTATTACACAAATAAATTATTGGGCTTGTTAACACATCAACTAACGTTTGTTAAAAAATTGTCATCAACTTTCATTGACTGAATTCATTAAGTAATTGGGCTTATTAACAAATGAAAACTGTGTGTATATTTTTAACTTACCTGTAATGGGAAGAATTTTGCACTCAGTGGGAGCAGTGATGCTGCGCTTTGGTCTGAAGGATAGCTGGCAGGGCAGAAGTTAGTTTGGTGGTTGAGATGCAAAGGACGTCACGGAGATGGCTGTCGGTCGTTCTGGTTCTCAGCCTGCTTTTGTTCAGCGTTAACAGAGAGAATGTCTGCTCACAGATGTATGTTGAGCCGAACAGACTCATCATTCGTTTTGCGTGGCGTCTCATCAGAGGAAACTTGGCCTTTTCAAAGCTCCGGTAGAAGTCAGGTAGGGAGAGAAGCTAATGCTGATTCTTCAGAGAATCATCACACTGAATTTCGATCAGTTCTAATTGCAGACCCTCCTCCACTTCTTTTGCATCCATTGAAAACGGAGCCGCAAACAGTGTGATCTCCTTCTCAATGACAGAAAAATCTTGGAAGCGCTGACTGAATTCTGTCATGAGAGATGTGGTCACAGAGACATATTCTCCCATTTTTGCAGAGAGCTTGGCATTTGGAAATGCGCATTTCATTTCGGTCAGCGTGGGGAAGTGCGCTACATTGAAGTTGCGCAGTTGTGACTCGAAGAGACGGAGCTTCGCACGGAATGCTTTCATGTGCGCATACAGCTGTGGTACCAGCTGCTCCTTTGCCTTGTAGTCTCTTGTTCAGGGTGTTGAGATGATCAGTGAGATCAACTAAAAAAGCCAGGTCTGCCAACCATAAAGGGTCACTGATCTCATGGAGAGGTCTGCCCTTTTCTTTCAAAAACTTGTCGATTTTTGATCTCGGGGAATAAAACCGCTGCAGCACGGAGCCGCGACTGAGCCAGCGCACTTCAGAATGGTAGAGTAGGTCCCCCCCATATTCAACATCGACATCAGAGGGGAACGCTTGAAATTCTCTGTGGTAAAGCCCTCGTACCCGAATTATGTTGACAGTTTTCACAACTGTGTTCATCACATCGCCAAGCTGGATTATCTTGGTACAGAGGGCTTATTGGTGGATGACACAGTGCATTTTGACAGCCTCACCTCCGCTCTCCCGCACCTTGGCACTCACCATAGAGGCAGTTCCTTTGCGCTCGCCTGTCATTGCTGGAGCCCCATCCGTTATAATACCACACAGCTTGTCCCATTTAAGTCCAGCCTGGTCAATTGCATCTGACACAGCTTCAAACATGTCCTTCCCAGTTGTCCCCTTTAGACTCCGAAGATCAAGCAGCTCCTCCGTAATGCAAAAATTATCAACTCCCTGCAAAAAATTTACAGCTGTGCAGTGTCCGTGGCATCTGTGCTCTCATCACATGCAATCGAGTAAAAATCGAAAGCACAAGCTTTATCTGACACTTGCTGTTTTAAGTTAGCCAACAAGTCTTCAATTCGCCGCACAACCGTATTTCTGGACACAGTAACATCGTTGAAATCCTGCATTTTCTCCGGGCACATTATTCTCACGATTTCAGTGAGGCACTGTTTGATGAAGTCACCGTCTGAGAAAGGTTTCCCGTGTAGGGCAATGAGTTGAGCTACTTCATAACTGGCTATTGTTGCATTTTCTTGAGCTTTGTTAGCACGGAAAAAAAAACTGCTGCTGCATTAGCAGGCTAGCTGCCATTTGCTTTACCTTCTCTATCCGCTCGGCGCCAGTGTAGGACGTGAAGGTCTGATGTTTCGTTTCATAATGCCGTCGTACATTGTACTCTTTCATCACGGCAACACTCTCATTACAAATCAGACAAACACACTTCCCCTTGGTTTCTATGAAAAAATATTAATTTTTCCACCGAGTCTGAAATTTTCTGCACTCGCTTGCAATCTTGCGTCTCTTCGGTTCCGGCATTTCTGGTGACCCTGAGCAAATTTTTTCTTCGATTGCTTGCTTTGTGGAGACGCTGCCTTGTTCAAGACAATAGCGCCGCCCAGTGTTTAAACTAAGAAGTGCAACACAGTGGGCCATAGTCCATTATATTTTTAGACTTTGATACGGGCCAATTAAAAATGGATGGCGGGCCGCAGTTGGCCCGCGGGCCGTAGTTTGGACACCCCTGGTCTATTCGAATCGCTCCATGTGTTACCCCCCATCCTCGGCGTGCAGTTAACGCGTCCTTCCCTCCATTATAAACTCGTGAATGTCTGCCATGTTGAAACCTCACCTGGAAATGCAGTGGATAAAACGAATATTTCATGCAAAGGGACTTTGTGGCCACTCTGTACGCGTAAGACATATACACCATAGTTCCCCACATTTCCATGCGGCCATGAACAAGCAGCACCATTAAAGTTGCAACGGAGAATAATACATTCGACTTGCACAGTGCTCTTCATCCATGGATCACAGAACGCTGTGCAACATCAGAGTTAACACGTGTGTGGGAATGAGCAAGGTTTTATCAGAACTTGTGGGGGAATGTAGACGATGAAAGTGAATGCCACAGTGGAGCATCGTGAGAGAAGAAGCAGCGGTGAGTGTGACGTGTGTGTATGTTGAACTTCCTTCGCACCGTGCGTAGCCAACCGTGCTAATCGCACGTGCGGGTATGTATTTATGTTGAGCTTCTGTCGCACCGTAACTGTGCTAATCGGAGGTGCGCGGGGGATGGGGGGGGGAGGAAGGACAACAAACTAAACACAATAAGCAGTTCTAAAGAAGTACTTTTTTTTAAATCTAGGTTTGAAAATGCATCGCAGAGTGTGTGGTGGCTGAAACACCGTGTGGAATGACAGGAAACCGTCGGTGTCTGGTCGAGAGCCGAGCCCTCGACATGCATGGCTGGAGGAATCGATGAGTGGACGTTCACAGGAACGGGAACCGTGGTCGTGGCCGTTAGAGCAGGTGTATGTGTGTGGGGGGTAGAGGGAATATTTGAATAACCAAGGGGCCACACTGCACTTCACCGTGCAGCGCACCGCCGTGTTTTTGCCGGTAGCAACGCGTGTTGTTTGGCATGTTGGACGTCCGATGTTTCGCTCCATATGTGCTGGGAGCTTCTGCAGGAATGGAATTCAACAGCCCACTTTCTCTCATCTTACTTTTTTGTTACATTTTTTATCAACGTCCGTTTCAGGTGAAACCGCTCATCTGGATAGAGTCCGTGATTGAGAAACACTCCCACAGTCGCGTGGAGATCATGATCAAGGTACGCCGGTTGCTACCCCACTGTACCCACCCCCTCCCCCCCATTTTGCAGGGAGGGATTCCCAAAGCTAGCAGCAGAGAACGCTAATAATTATAATCGTAAGGGTAAGGGTTTTGAAATTACTTGAAATGGCTTACTTTACACTACTGCTGGCAGGAGAGGCCTCCACTCTCAAGAGAGAGCTGTAGAGAATACGTACACCGAGGGTGCTGATTAAAGGTGGACTCCGATAAAAATTATGAAATGAAATGCATCAAGTCGATCATGAAAGGCATTGAACCAATGCGCCTCGAGAAAATTGTTTTTGAACCCTTTTCCATTCCGAGACGACTGCAAGGTGCAAGGTGGGGTCCCGTTCACCGCTGAATCTTGGAAACGCGCAAGCGGTAGTGCCGTTGTTTTTAAATGCGCCGTACTCACCGCAGAGAACTGCAGCGACACGACTGCACTCTATGATAGCTGGCGCCAAACTGTGCCACGCAGCGTCGGAATATTTATACTGGAGCTACCTGATGAGCTACGAAGCTTTTTTTTATCACAGATGTCCAGTAGGCACCCTCACCGCATGGCCTCATGGGAGCCTCGATATCAATAAAGTATTTTTTCGATAACCTACACGTATCTCATGGGAATGGGGAAATGGGTCAATCAACGCTTTGACCGCTGTGCTAGCGGCCAATGATTGACAAGGGCTGCCTTTTGCTGGCTCCGCTTGCGCAGGCCAAGAGCCAGTTCAAGCGGCGCTCGACGGCGAGCAACGTGGAGATCCAGATCCCCGTGCCCAACGACGCAGATTCGCCCAAGTTCAAGACCAGCGTGGGGACCATCAAGTGGGTCCCTGAGACCAGCTCCATCCTCTGGTCTGTCAAGTCCTTCCCGGTACGACGCGAGCAACCGCCTCTTTGAGTCGGTGCAACGTGGATTTGCACGCGCGTCTCGAGCGTGCGTCGGGAGATGAGCAGTGGTGGATGTTTGAACCGGTCCAGGGGGCGGGGGAGGGGGGTGGTGGGTGGGGGGGGGTGGTGGGCGGGGGGGGTGGTGGGCGGGGGGGGGGGGGAGTGGTGGGCGGGGGGGGGGGGAGTGGTGGGCGGGGGGGTGGTGGGCGGGGCTGCGCCTCTCCGAGGTGGACTCGGCATTAAATGAGTACCTTGTGTGGTGTGTCAGCATCGGCGGCCGGGCATGGTGTTAGCTACCCGCCCCTTGTGTGCTGTGCCAGCCTTAATGGGTGCTCGCTAACAGCACTTGCTATGATGTTCTGTAAAGAGTGGCATTATATGCCGGGTGGATAAAATACAGAAAGTTAGCACAATAGGGTGGCACATGGCCCCCCCCGAGTCTGTCCCAAGCCCTCCTGCAAGCGAGTCCTCGACACATCGCATGGCCTCAAAGTGCACCTTAGCCTGGCACAAGCGCTATGGTAACAATACTGCCACTTTGTGGCGAATAGCGGCTTGTTGTGTCTGTGTATTGTGTTAGCGTTCCTGGTGTTGTGGTGCTTTGTTGTCAGCAGAGGGCAGTGCAACAAAATCCATTGGAATTTACCAATGCTTCACCGCCCAATGTTCGCTGCCTTTACCAACCTATACTGACCAGCGTGCTGGAGTTAGGTCAAGGGACCTCCGTGATCTGCACAGCATGGGAAGGCCGTCTTCATTCAGCAGTGGATTGACTATAAAGGCCGTTGATGTTAGTGGCGCGCGAGTGTGAATTGTAGTGTCCTAGCGGTTTGAGTGTGTGTGTGTGTGAAGAGTGGCGTGTTGGTGCGAGAGTGTGGTAGTAATATTATAGAGGGGTGTGTGTGTGTTTGTGAGGAGGGGTGGAATGGGTGTGTGTGTGTGTGTCTGTCTGCCTCAGTGGCCCGTGATCACAAATCTCTATTTAACTCCATCAAAAAAGTAACCTGCAGCGCCACACCTATTACCATCATTAGGGAAAAAAACGGTGATCCAATCTCCGACCCCCAGGAACAGGTTCGCAGATTTGCTGAGCATTTCTGTGAGGTCCTGGGGGAGGGAAAATCCCTCAGCCAGGAAAACATTGTGGCACAAAGTGAGGATGACCCTGCTGAGGCTGCGGTGCCTCAAATATTGGAAGAAGTCACCCCCTGTGAGTGGCTGGCTGAGGTGCCATCTGCTGAGGAAGTATTGAAGGCGATCCGGAGTCTGAGACCAGGAAAGGCAGCGGGCAGAGATGATCTCCCAAGCGAAATGCTGAGGGAGGGTGGCGTTTGTGCACAGACTGCCCTATATGACATCATAACAACAGTCTGGACCACTGGACGGGTTCCGCAGGATTGGAAGGATGCCCTGGTGGTCCCCCTTTTTAAGAAGGGGGACCGCACAGACTGTAACAACTACAGGGGCATCTCACTCCTCAGTGTGCCGGGAAAGGTCCTGGCAAGGATTATTCAGCATCGCCTTGCCAGGCACGCTGAGGAGAGGCTTGCGGAGCCCCAATGCGGTTTCAGGAAAGGGCGGTCCTGCACAGATGCCATATTTTCTGTCCGTCTGCTACAGCAGAGGTGTAGGGAATTCCAACAAGACCTACATCTCTGCTTTATTGACCTGGTCAAGGCCTATGATACCATCAGTAGGCCTGGGCTCTGGGTCGTTCTTCGTGCTTTTGGAGTACCTGACCCTCTGCTCACGATCATTAAGGACCTTCATGATGGTGAGCGGGCCCAGGTAAAACTACGTGGCCGGGAGTCAGAGCCATTCCCTGTACACCTTGGGGTGCGACAGGGATGTCCTCTGGCTCCCACATTATTTAACATCTATTTTGACCACGTAGTTCGTGAAGCCTTCAATAGCTGTACCGGGGGAATCTCCATATGGTACAGATATAATGGGAGGCTAATCGATGCCCGGGTGCGGTCAAGGGATGGCTCCCTATTGCTCAACCACGTTATGTATGCTGATGATTTGGTAATAGCTGCTCAGTCAGAGGAGGAGTTGGAGACGCTGCTGCTGAGACTGGAGCGTGCCACTAAGAGGTGGGGCCTTACCATCAGCCCCACCAAAACTAAGCACCTGCCTGGGTATTTTGTACCATCGGACACTCCACCCCCACAACTCCCAATCGGTGATGGGGCAGTTGTGGAGAGAGTGGAGAGTTTCCCATACCTGGGCAGTGTGCTTATGAATGGCTCCAGTTTAACAGCAGAGGTCTCACTCCGAATCAGTCGAGCGGCAATATCTTTTCATCGGTTGCGTAACGCTGTGTGGAAGCTACCTGGTCTGTCGCTCCGCACTAAGCTTCAGGTCTTCTCGGCCACGGTCATTCCCTCCCTTCTCTACGCTTGCGAAACGTGGACCCCCCTAATGGAACATCTTCGCCGGTTAGAAACATTTAGGCTGGCCTGCCTACGATCCATCCTGGGTTTAACCAGACTGGATTGTGTGAGGAGCTCACAAATCCTTGAAAGATCTGGGCAGGGTCCCATCGGTGAGCTCCTCCGGCAGGCAAGGCTGCAATGGCTGGGTCATGTAGCCCGCATGCCCAGCCACCGCATGCCGAAACAGCTTTTGTTTGGCCGGATTGAGGGGGCTAAGCGGGCGCGGCACGGGCTAGAGAAGAGATGGAGTGATGTGGTACAGGAGGACGTGGAGCTGAGTGGACTTGCCGATGACTGGTACCAGCGGTGTCAAGATCGGCCTCTGTGGAGGAGGCTCGTGAAGGATGCTACTGGGCAGTTGGAGGCAGTCGCCCTCCAACAACAACGGAGGGCGGAGGAGCGACGCTCAGAACAACGAGCGGAGCGCCGGGTGGCTAAAGCACAGCAGGTTGGCACAGTAGGGGGCACAGGTGGTGCATCAGCCAGTCATCTCAGTCAGTCGACCCGTGGCACCTGGGTCTGCCCCGTGACCGCCTGCCAGCGGGCGTTCGACACTTCACGTGGCCTCAGGGTGCACATAGCCTGGCACAAGCGTCGTGGTGACGTCACCGCCACTTAGTGGCGAATGGCGGTTGTTGTTGTTGTCTGTGGTAAAATCAGCTCATGGGGATGGGGGTTGTGTGGTGAACAGTGGCACACTGCTGTGCGACCAGTGGTTTTGTGTAACCCTGGTGATGTTTGTGTGGGGAGTGGTGACTCGGCGATGCGCGTGTGTCTGCCTTCTTGGTGGGGTCACCACCCCTACATGTGCCATGCCTGTCTAAAATAGATTGCTGCGGTGGCAAGACGTTAGCTGCCTCGGCTGGTATAGAGGAGGTCGTGCATTCGATCTAGAACCTTACGCCTGGTAAATTTGGAGTTTGCATGTTCTCCCCGCGGTCGCGTGGATTTTACTCCCGAGTCCTCCGGTTTCCCCCCCCCCCCCCCCCACGTTTAGAAACGTGCGTTTAGAGTATTTGGCCGCTATAAATTTCCACGTGATAAGCCACATCATTTAGCCAGCAATTGTGATGGCCAGGTCGCTTCTGAAAAAAGAGCTGTATAGCTCAGTGGGTCTTACCTGGTAAAAATAAAAAATAGTTTTAAAAAGTTTTCGTTTCAGGCGCTCGCAAATGACGCTTTGCTCCGATATCCTGCGAGATTTTGCGTGCGTGCGTGCATTACATCTATCAGGGCGGCAAGGAGTTCCTGATGCGTGCTCACTTCGGCCTTCCGAGCGTTGAGAGCGAGGTGCAGGAGGGGAAGCCGCCCATCACGGTCAAGTTCGAGATCCCATACTTCACCACGTCGGGCATACAGGTACAGCCCCTCTGTCCAGCGGGGGTTATTCCGCAGTGTTGTGCGTCTACCATAGGACCGTGACGATCGGTCGATTTGGCTGCGTAGGTTTTCACGCTCGTGAATGTGTACAGCTCTCGGGAACGCTTGAAGAAGCTCCCCCCAGCGAGTGGAGCGGAAACGCCGAAACTTATCGGTCGATTTAGTCGACCGATGTCTGTAATCAATTGCCCTATTTTTGTGGTTTGGTACTCGGGGGCAGGGGGGGCCCTATAAAAATGATGGCAATCCCGACATGTCACCTCCTGAAGGTGGGAAGCCCCCTAAAAGCGTAACGATGCGGGATGGAAACAGCCGCACGGTGCAACAGCCATGGTCTCTGCTGCTGGATGAATGCCTCCCCCAGCCATCGTGTGATCTCTCATGTTCTCCACGACGCGACAATCCGTCAAGCTCCTGCGCAAAAGCTGCTTTCATCTCTCAATCTGTCCTCGGTTAACGTCCTGTCTGGCCTGTTCTCCCCTTTGACCATCAAAGACTTTACCACCGGCCCATTGTCCCTCCCTAACCATGACGTGTTCTATCCAAGCCCACTTACTTTTCTTTACATTCAACGTGACGTTGTCTAATGCACGTCTTCCTGTCTGTCTCTCAGTAATTCCAAGCACACACCCTTCCCGTTACTTCATTATGCAATGTGCGGGTGTTTTTCTTCAATTTTCTGCGACCCGTGTACAATATTTCAGATTCCTGTTATCCGCTGCCCTCAGTAGTAGGGGTTTCACGAACAGGACTCGCCTCAACAGTCTACTGTGCTGAATCGTTCTTTTTAGTTTGTTGTTGTTGTTGTTGTTGTTTGTGCGCATCCCCAGGTGCGATACTTGAAGATCATCGAAAAGAGTGGGTACCAGGCCCTGCCGTGGGTGCGCTACATCACGCAAAACGGAGGTGAGAGAGCCACTTGCCCTGAAGCAGCCCCGGAATGATTATAATCACGTTACAATTTACTCCATCGGGATAGCACGGTTGGCTGTGTACGGTGCAAAATAAGTTCAACGTACGTACACACACACACACAGCAATTATTGCACTGGCAGGCTGAATGCCCACTTGCAGGCCGGTGTTGGGTCACAATGGCACAGAAAAGCGACGGCTGTCACTGGGGAGGGGGGGAGGGGGGTAACCCCTTCGAATGTTTGGAGATGAGATGTGACGTTCAGGCGTTTTGATTTGTCGAGGCATTTACACAATGCCCATCATAAATATAACTATTGTTATCGTCTTACAATGTTAGAAAAAGGTTTGCAGGCTGGATTTCTGGCTTGCGTGATGATGACGGCACCCGCTTCCCACTGGCATTGAGCCAGGTTCGTAAGCGCTGACGTCACGCTTCTCCCTCCCCTTGACCAGGTCAGCCTCCAACCTCGGTCGTGTATCCCAAACAAATGGGATTCACTGTCATGCTCTCACATTATATTCGACAAAAAGTTTTTGCTGGCTGGCCGGGTAGTTAGCTGGAGGGTGCGTCAAGTGGGAGGGAGTAGGACACGCGAGCTGCTAGTATACCATTACTAATAGCATACCGCTGAAATCTGTTGGCAATCGTTATTTCTTTACTGCGGGTAAACCACGTGACGTCATGTATTACGTGAACGGACAGCGTTGTGCCTCGTGGGTTTTGTTGCATTGTTGCGTCTTAACGTTCCTGCATGTGGCCGCTGATCTGTACATCTTGTTTGCAGCTCTCTCTCTCTCCCTCTCGTGTGTGTTGCTTTCATCCCACTAATCTTCGGTGGGCACCTCCTGACTATAATCTGCTTATTTGGGCCGTTGGCTGGCACGCAGCGTGGCACTGGCCTCCGCGAGGGATCCGAACGGAGGCCTCGCCTCACGGCGTGACGCCGATGGCACAATCGGAATCAAATTGGGCAAAGTGAATTTTTTTTTACTTGTTTTTGCTGCGTTTAAGCCCAGCAAAATAGGGCCGTTTCTCGACAACAATTTCTAACCATGGCATGCATCTGAAAATAAGTGTTTTCCCCAAACGGAGCAAATAAAAAAAAATATCCAGTAACGGTTTTAGTTTGTTTTGGGCGTGGCGTACATGTACACAAGTAGCATGCGTTTTAGAGTACGCCAGGGTTTCCCAGAACACTTGTAACTCACACCACCCTTCAAAGCCCGTTGCCTCTCTGGAGATTCCCCATGCCATGTTATTTTTAATTCGCCGCTCGCTCCGGCTGCAACGTGAGGCCCCCCTTGACGACCCTTAACGGGCCTCTATAAGACGACCCCTCCGGTATTCATGACACCATGGTTTGGGAAACCCTGCCATAAGCTGCACAGTAGCTGACTTGCAGATGTCACTTGGTAAACATCACCTCTTCTCACTCTTGTCGGCTCTCCGTGCTCCTCTTCACTGTCACTCTCCTCACCCCTCTCGCTCTATTCCCCTCCGCGTGCTTTCTCCGCTCCGGCAACCACGGCTTTCTGTTGATGCCTCCTCCGGTCGACCTTCGCTCTGTGGGGAGGTCGCTCATTCTCCTCTGCTGCTCCCCAGAACCTGAAACTCTATTCTCCCGACCATCCTTGCTGCTTGACTCCCTGCTCCCAAGTCTAGGTTCAAGAACTCCCTTTTTTTCCCCCTCTGCCTATGAGTGACTACCTCTCTCTACAAAATGAATACGTTCACGCGTTTCTGTACAGCGTCTGGAGATGCGGGTGCATTTATTGACTCTGCACATCGAATTTGTATTTTACTGCATCCTTCCGCATTGTCACTGTTGCACCAGACTACCAGCTCCGGACCAACTGAGGCGCCGGAGTTCCCGGTTACGCTGGCTCCCGTTTGCGACGCCGATAACGGAGGGTGCCGTGAGACGCGCCTCCTACGTCGGTGCTCGGTCGGTGGCGACGGCACACCGGTCCTTCCACTCCCCAGCACCAGCTACTCCCCTCCGCCTCACCGCTTTTCCAAACCGCCCGTCCATCCGTCCGTCCGTCAACTCGTCAGCTCCCGCGCCCCGGGGGCTGCTGTAACGGTCCCAGTCCCCCCGTGCCGCTTGCTTGCCACCGTGTGGCTCCCTGCGGATGCTTCTCGTCTGCCGGGGATGAGCGAGGCAAAGCTGCTCCTGTGCCCCCCCCCCCTCCGCCCCCATCGTCCCGTACCTCTCCCCGCACTTCATTTCAAATTCCGGTACTGCCAAGAGTTTAGAGGTCACGTTCCGATGGCGGTCGTCGTAGCCCCGTCGGTCGAGTCCCCCGAAGGTCGGAGTTGCCAGACAAAACCCCGCCTCCCTCTCCGTGCCGGGTCTCGTTTAAGGCGCCGTACTTGCCCCCGAAATGTATTGCCGGACGTGTTGACCTACTGCCTCTGTGGGATGCCGGCCACCGTGGTTTTGCGCCGCAGGGAGACAACCGGATCTCGTCGATTGTCACCAGAAATGTGGAATCTTCACTCGCCCAGCTTTGCGGCTGCCAATAGGGTGTGAGCGCTGCCCAACAAAAAGGAATTTCTTTGTCTCTGTTTTCATGATGATGATGTGGCTGTGCGAGACGGGTCGGGGTTTATTGACACGGGCAACCCGGGCTGGTCATGGGATCTCGAGTGGCACGGGGTAGCTTCCCAATCCAGGCGGTCAGCGTCTCGCCAAGACCACCTTTACTCCATGGGCCAGGCCAGAGCGGATTTGGGTACCAGTAGTGGTGGAAAATATTCGGTGATATCAAGATCGTTATACGATATAATAACAATTGATTGTGTAATAACGTCGTACTCGGTACACGGGGCTACTGCAACATTCACTCTTATTGGCCATTTAAAGATGTTGGTCCAACTCTAGCTTTGCCATCACAGATGACACCATTATTATAATTATCATTTCGTTTGTTTGCCCATGAAAGCCTCACCGAGTCTCAGGACGTTTATTTTTTTTCAAGAGGGTCCTTGACAAGGTTTCAAAGTTGGGGGCGACGTTGCTGCTGCTGCTGCTGCTTTGTGTAGCCTCAATTGAGTAATTTATCAGCATTGCGATGTTTGGATGAAATCAGTTACACTGGATGTGTGTTTTTTTTTCATAGCTACGGGAACCTGGAGGAAACCCCATGCATAACAGGGGGAGTATATACAAAATAACTCCTAAAAACTCCACACAGGTAGTCATCATCATCATCACCTGTGTCGAGAATCGAACCCAAGTTTTACCACTGCGAACCCAAGTCTTAACACTGTGCCACCCTACGAAACTTGTACGAACAGGTGAAATAACTTGTACGAACAGGTGAAATAACTTGTACGAACAGGTGAAATAACTTGTACGAACAGGTGAAATAACTTGTACGAACAGGTGAAATAACTTGTACGAACAGGTGAAATAACTTGTACGAACAGGTGAAATAACTTGTACGAACAAGTGAAATAACTTGTACGAACAGGTGAAATAACTTGTACGAACAAGTGAAATAACTTGTACGAACAGGTGAAATAACTTGTACGAACAGGTGAAATAACTTGTACGAACAGGTGAAATAACTTGTACGAACAGGTGAAATAACTTGTACGAACAGGTGAAATAACTTGTACGAACAGGTGAAATAACTTGTACGAACAAGTGAAATAACTTGTACGAACAGGTGAAATAACTTGTACGAACAAGTGAAATAACTTGTACGAGCAGGTGAAATAACTTGTACGAACAGGTGAAATAACTTGTACGAACAGGTGAAATAACTTGTACGAACAGGTGAAATAACTTGTACGAACAGGTGAAATATTGGGTTTGGGCCCATGGACTACTTTTGTCCCCCCATCCCCCACGTCTTGCTGTGAAACTCACCTTGCCAATGAAGTGTGCGTGTGTGTAGTAACACAGTGGCCACCGATCTATCTATGTGTGTGTGTGCGTGTGGGTCTCTGAGCCGCGGTCCACCTGTGCGTGCGTGTGAGTTGGTCATCGTTTTCCCCATTTAAGTGTTGTCCTTGTTGCAGTTGTTGAGTAAAAAGTGTAAAATGTTTGTAGCAGGCGGGTGTAGGGAACCCCCCCCCCCGATACCGCCAAGGAGTCAGTATTGTCGCGTAGAATTCGATTTTCGTTTTCGAGAGACCCGATTGCGGGTTTATCCCGCCGAGGGTTCGTCTGTTTATTTTATTTAACTTTGTACGGAAAGCGAAGGCTTAACTTTTTTACGCCGAGCTTCAGTCCCGTTGTCTGTTGTCTGTCGTCTGGAGATGATGTTACATTTCGTACGGGCCGGTGAAAGTGTTTTTTCGATTCGAGCGGCTCGCAACAGCGCGTGGAAGTACGCGCCGTTTTAACGAACCGCCGAAACAACATTGCCAGTCGATACCGCAGTAATGAACCTATCGGTTGAGCGCACAGCATTGTCTCTTCAACGAGGTGTCGGGCCAAACCTTTGAGCCATGCCGTTACAGCCTCGCGTGCCAGCTGTGGCGTGCCGTATGCTAAACCATTACGCGTTGCTCCTGCCGCATTAGAAGGGGTGGCTGTCTGCTCGTTTGCACAGCGACGACGGGGTGGAGGGTGGTATTTTTCCCGCGTGGTCCCTATCGATGTAATCTGACGGATTCTGACGCTCGCTACAACACGCATCGATCGTTTACAGTTCACGCAAATCGTTTTTTCGTCTTCTGTCACGGGGCTTAATGTCTTCTGAAATGTTTGCGTGACCCAGCCGCCGCAGCGATGCACATCATGCATGCGGCGTGCTCGATGCGGGAATATTTTCCGGGGTTCCCGACACCCTGGGCAGACCAGGCTGAAATTAAAAGCCCGTATGTGCTACCCATCACTCTTTGAGCGGGGGAGGGGTGGGGGATGTAGTCAAGAGAGAGCGCTGTACAAAAGAAATGCCGACAAACAAAAAAAAACCAACACAAATGCTCATTTCCATCGTTGAAATGCAACGGCGTTGCTCACGAAACGGTCGCACCATTCACCAAGGGCTTCGCACAAAACATTGCGTGGTTTCGCGGCTCCTTTCAAGGGAAAACGATCGATAATCAAAACAGCTCCTGTCTTGCCGTTACACAACTTAGGTTTTGTGCCCTGGGTTGAGCGGCGTGCGTTTTGAAGCGGTGTTGAGAAAGTGTAATTTTACATGGCCTTAGATGAACATGTTCCGGTAACGCGTCTACGGCGGCGTATTTAACATGTGTGGAAATTACGCCACGCCAAGTCTTCTCTCTTACCGAGAATTTGGTGGTGTTTTGCCCGATCTCGTCAGATCTCGGAAGCTGAGCAGGGTTTGAGCCTGGATAGTGCTTTCGGGGGCGGATCACCACGCATAGTAGTGGGGAGCAACAAAATCCATTTGCTGTGCCATACTTCTATGCTCTCACACTTGTACTTCCCGCCTTCACCAACTCCCCTCTGGCCAGCGTGATGAAGTACGGTCAGGCAACAAACCCGTCCACGATCAACGTGGCGTGCCGGAGTGCGGGTGGACGAGTCCTTGAACCAAACAGTGGGTTGATTAAAAGAGGGGGGGGCCTTAAATGTGCGTGGAAGGGAAGACGCTCCGGTGCCAACAGCATTTGTGACGTACTAACAAGCGTTGGGGGGGGGGGGAGCGTTCCACCATCGTCTGTGTTTATAGCTCTGGCGACGTGAAACAAATATATTTGTACTCGCCCATTTAACAAAGCTTCAGATTTACATCAAACAGCCGTACAACACTGCCTCTGTGTTTCCATTACGAGATGAAAAAAACAGGTTGTTGTTGTTGTCTTTCGCGACTTAAGGGCTGACCACCGTGAGGCTGTGGGTGACGTTTTAACAACGTTCACGTGTGGAGAGACACCACAGGGCCCTTTATCTTTGATAATTGCCGCCCTAAAAACAAAAATAAGCCAAGGCCCGCTCTGGGGTTTCTGCGCTTTCTGTAAAAAAAACACAAGGCGAAGAGATTTCCATTCGGAACCCTCATAGAAAGCAGTGTGACGTCACCCCCCCCCCCCCCCGCCCTACGGAATGCATTGTGACGTCACCACCACCTTCCCCGTTAAAGAACGGCCACCGGAAGATGACATCACAGAACTGCTGCTGAGGGTCACTTCAATTGCATTTGCTTCTTAAACATATCAAGTTGTGCGCCCTCGGGATGCCCCTGCTGTGTAAGTGAACCGGACAATATAAAATCCCCGCCTATCTTTACCTACGTGGTCAATCGGGGATGATGAGGATGATGATGTCATATATGGCTTGACGCCTTGATTCCATCGGTTTTTAATTATTTACATTTCACCGGTAGGAGACGTCGCAGGAAGTGATGCCACTTGGCTCGATGCTCTGCTCATCTCACGAGAGATGCTTCGGGACGACGATCGGCGCGGCCCTTCCGTTTGACAACGGGGTGAAGGCTGCGGCTGTGATTCTGGCGTCGCGTTCGTACGAACGGCTTCGTGAACACCGGCTAAAGACAAATATCGTTTGCAATTTTTTAATGTCTACATATTTGCGTTTTGGAGAAGATCTATTTATGTTACATCGCCGTTTACATGAGAAAATAAGTCGGTTTAAATAAATGGCTTTGACCAAACCGTTTTAAGCAAAATAAGCCACCTCCATGCAACATTTTGAGAAATAATGATAACCGGGTTTATTTTAACTGGGTTTCTAAATCTACCCCCCCCCCCCCCCCACATCCGTCCATCCTGCTGGATGAGTGGGTGGCGCCGCAGTCTGCCCAGCGTGGAAGAGTAGACCAGACACCCTCTATGGAAGGGCTTTACTTGAAGGCCCTCTCCGTGGTAGGCCCCGCAGGGAGTGGCACAGACGAGTAATGCCAGGGCTGCACCGTTACCGTTACACATCTGGGGTCCTGGACCGTGCCTGCTCGGGGCCACGTGTGTAGCTCCGCTGACGGTGGGACCCCAGGCCTGCACCATGCTTCTCTCTTACAAACTGAATGCATATTTTTGTTGTTGTTGTAACTCCGGCCGACGAAAGCATTTTCCCCAACCGGAAAGTCATTGACGCGCAGTGTTACCCGTTTCGTAGCCGCAGGCGTGCAGTACTGAACAGGAGTACTGGAAATAAATGTCTTCTTTTTTGTTTTGGCCGCATTATTCTGTTGTTGTTGCCGCTGTTACTGCTTGTCTCTCGCTTGGGTTTTTTTTTTTGGGACATCCCCGACTCGGTGACTTTGACTGACTATTGACGAGGCTGACATTTCCTCGAAGACTCGAGCAGAACTTGAGATTTCGGGGCGATTTGTGACCGCTTTCTCTCTGCGGCGAGACCGGGGCGCGCGACTCGGATCGATGCGAGCGGTGACATTGTCCGCTAATTGGATTCCACCTCAAGGGGGTCATCCCGAAAGGTCAACCGTGCACAGCGTTCGTTTCCAACGCCTTGTCGGGAGACTTCCTCGCCTGGCTGTTTTGACCGCTGTAACCCGCCGCACGTCTGCGTCACTCGTCCGCCCTCGGCAATTGACCACCGTCGCACAGCGCAGTAATTGGACACGGTGTCACTGTCACTTCCCGTAGGCGTTTGCAAGTCTGGCATTTTCATGCGCAGTGATATGTATTGTTAATATCGCGTGCATTTGTTAAAACGAATTAAAAGCATTTCCCACTGCTCCCCCCACCCCCACGTTTTACAGCGGTTTTAATTTCATTCCTGTGCAGTAACCTACCTAGTCCTGGTTTGTATTTGCATATTGACTTTCACAAATCCGACCATGTCCGCACTCCCGCCTACACCCCGGCGAGATTAACCGTGTGTGATGTCGCTCGATGTCAAATTGTCACAATCGCACGCTGCACTCAAAAAGGTGTCACTAAAATCGTCGGTTTACTGGAGCATGCACGTAAACCAATTGTTTACTCCCGCTCGGAGGAAAGGAAAGATATCACCAACTGAAGTTCACTTGGCTTTAGAGATGTATCGTAGTGTAAAGTGATGGGTCTTGATTGTGCTGTTGGTGCATTTGAGGCAGCAAGTCATTGCGTGCGAACATCTGCGATGAATTGCAGGTCAACTAAAACAACACGCTTTTCACAGTAAGGATACATTCCAGCTGACTGGCTGCGATTATGCAAATAGGTTTGAGTAATCAGAAGGATTGTAAACGTGTGCAGATCAGCCAATAAGAGTATTTAATCTTCTTAACATAGTTTTTTTTTTATTCACAGCCATTCACTGATCTTCAATTTCCCTAAATTTCTCCACTTAATCCTCCATTTCGTGGATTATTCATTCCACGTTTTCTTTTCACGAGAGCAACCAACAAGCGTGGGCAAAGCATCGAGATCCAGTCCCAGGATACAGCGGCATCCATTCCACGTTTTACTTTGGTTGTGGACCACTGCTCATGCCATTTTCAGTATTGCCTGATACCTCAATGAAAGCTCCCACGGCCATGGGATCTGGTAAAAACGCAGAGCAGATGCCTCCAGCGGAGTAGACTCAGCCTGGACCGGACTCTGGGCTTAGTAATCTACAAACTCCATCCCAGGTGGTTTTTTGTTTTTCCGCATTGCACATGTCGATGTGAAGGGGAACATCAATTGGAATGTAGACACCATGTGTTTTAATCGTACCGTCGTCGTAGTAATATTTACGCGGTTCTGGTTTCTTGTCGAGCCTGGTTGTGAGCGTAACTATTGGGATTTCAATGTTTTAAATTCCACCGTGAGCATCTGCTGGAGGAATGTGATGAAGTCGCTTCTGTCGACCTTTCAGTTAGTCACAGCGTAGTCTTTTGGGTTTAGGGACCGCGTGCTAAGCATGGCTTATACTTCTTAAGCGTTCGGCCACCACGCACTACCGCGCGCATCTCTGAGCTGGATCGAGGAATCTCACCTGGTCCTTGTGAGCTGGATTGAGGAATCTCACCTGGTCCTTGTGAGCTGGATTGAGGAAGCTCACCTCGTCCTTGTGAGCTGGATTGAGGAATCTCACCTGGTCCTTGTGAGCTGGATTGAGGAATCTCACTTCGTCCTTGTGAGCTGGATTGAGGAATCTCACCTCGTCCTTGTGAGCTGGATTGAGGAATCTCACCTGGTCCTTGTGAGCTGGATTGAGGAAGCTCACCTCGTCCTTGTGAGCTGGATTGAGGAATCTCACCTCGTCCTTGTGAGCTGGATTGAGGAATCTCACCTGGTCCTTGTGAGCTGGATTGAGGAATCTCACTTCGTCCTTGTGAGCTGGATTGAGGAATCTCACCTCGTCCTTGTGAGCTGGATTGAGGAATCTCACCTGGTCCTTGTGAGCTGGATTGAGGAAGCTCACCTGGTCCTTGTGAGCTGGATTGAGGAATCTCACCTGGTCCTTGTGAGCTGGATTGAGGAATCTCACCTGGTCCTTGTGAGCTGGATTGAGGAATCTCACCTGGTCCTTGTGAGCTGGATGAGGAACTTCACCTGGTCCTTGTGAGCTGGATTGAGGAATCTCACCTGGTCCTTGTGAGCTGGATTGAGGAATCTCACCTGGTCTTCGTGAGCTGGATTGAGGAATCTCACCTGGTCCTTGCGAGCTGGATTGAGGAATCTCACCTGGTCCTTGTGAGCTGGATGAGGAACTTCACCTGGTCCTTGAGGAATCTCACCTGATCTTCGTGAACTGGATTGAGGAACTTCACCTGGTCCTTGTGAGCTGGATTGAGGAATCTCACCTGGTCTTCGTGAACTGGATTGAGGAATCTCACCTGGTCCTTGTGAGCTGGATTGAGGAACTTCACCTGGTCCTTGTGAGCTGGATTGAGGAATCTCACCTGGTCCTTGTGGGCTGGATTGAGGAATCTCACCTGGTCTTCGTGAGCTGGATTGAGGAATTTCACCTGGTCTCCATCATCAGACGCCCGCAAGTAGTGCGTGGCTGCGAAATCCTCCGCGTGGAACCACCGGTTCCATTTACTCGTCACATTTCACCCGAGGTTTGGAAACCCACACGTGGAGTTCATTGCCTTCCTATTCCCCTCATTCCACTGCCACATTCCGAGCCGAGCCGGTGCAAGGAAACCCTCACGGTAGCGGTGGGGGTTTTGTTTTTCATCCACAGGCTATTCTCCAAGCGCAGCCAGAACCACAACCGTGATACGATGTTGTCACGAGACACGTGCGCGTCTGGCTCGGAACCAGCGGTGCGCCGAATGACGCGTTAATTGCGCGTGACGTCACTGGTGAGCGTCTCGCGTCGCCTCTCCAGCCTTCAACCCCTCCCGCACCTCGTCGACACTCGGCTCGGCTCGTTCGTGGCCGTGATAGGCCAGCAGCGCGTCACGGCTGTCGCCTGATGAGGCTGGTCGTAATCTCCGGTGAAACGTCACAGGACTCGGGATTGCAAAATGTGTGTGGGTTTACTCTCCCAAAACACAGCCAGTGTGCCGAAATAGTAACTAATTGGCCTACGTTTCGTTTGCGTGACGAACCTTACTAATTGGCTGCGTCGGGTGGTGGTGGTGAGTTTAACGACACATTATATTTACGCGATCTAACCCGAAAAAAAAATCATCCTCTTGCGGCCACGGTTTTTTTCAGTGGGAAAACAACCGCGCCGGGGCTGGCTCGGCTCGGCACGGCCGCAAGCGTGGCTCGGTTGTGCAGTGGATTACGAACGGACTGTGGAAAGCAAAAAAAAAACCTAGCGCGTGAAATTCCAGTGCCGGTTGATCAGCGTTTGTGTGCGTCACGCGCCACTGGGAAAACCTAAGATGCCTCTTCACACTCACGAGGCCCGATATAGATGCAGCTATGGCGAGACGTTAACTCCCCCTCCAGGTATACAGGAGGGTCGTGGGTTCGATCCCGACACTGACGCCTGCTGTGTATGTGGAGTTTGCGTGTCTCTCTCCCGACCGTGGTCGCGTGGATTTTTCTCCGGGTGCTCGGGGTTTTTCACTCCGCATTTAGGGAACACGCGTTTTGAGTAATTTGGCTGCTATACATTTCCACGTGATGATGATATAAGCCATCTCGTTGAGCTCTTACTTGTGGGCAGGCCACTTCTGACAAAGAGCGTATATAGCTAAGTGGCCCTTACCTTGATTTGAAGCTTTCGTGACTGCAGGAATCCATAGTCTTTGGTTCTTTCGGTAAAGTTCTACCTACGTGACTTTAACGAAAGAACCAAAAATTGTGGGCCTTACCTGTTTTAGATGTTGAAGAACTTTCCGTTTGTGTGGTTTTTGGCCAGAGTGTGCCGATGTAGCCATCAAACGTGTCACGTGCCATCGGTTGGTTCATTTAAAAATGCGCTCCGACACTCGTGGTAACGTCCTTGGAATCGTGCGCATAATGTTCCATCGATTGCGTTCGATGCCAATTGTTGCGTTCGTCACTTTCGACTGAGGTGAGCGAGGGGTGGGGGGCTGGGCGTGCAAGCGACACGTTCAAAGTAAAGCGCGTAAAACAACAAGCAATCTTGATTCTTGAATCGAGCCGCGAAATGAATTTGCGAAGAATTCAGCGAATCATCCGGGGGGGACGGGGAGGGTGGGAATCGATGACGTGGCTGCCAGCGTTCCACACAAAGTTTCAGCTCCGCAAAGTTATTTTACACTTGTGTGAGTAAAATGCATTTTCAGGGGGTTACCATTCAACATTCATTACTTCGAATCCTTTATGAACGCTTCACGATCCTTATTGGTCGATTCTGTTACACATTTACAAGACGCTCACTCATGGGTCCCCCGAAGATCACGGGGGCCACCACGAGTTTGCGCATGCGTCAGGGTTTTCGTTCTTTTAAATGCCATACATTTTGGAGACCCAAACCAGAGCAAAACATTTTTTTTAAAGCACTTTGCAAATACGCAAACGGTCTTCGCTCACACAGCTACCACGTCAGCTTCCGTACCGCCGATTGAACGCGCTCCCCTCCTCTCTCTCTCCCTGAAACAAATGCACGTCGTAAGGTGGTACATAATTATACAATTCAATTACCGCATTAACCGCACAACGTGCGCGGCCATGCCTCCTGAAGCTGTGGAGCAAAATATCCGCGCATATTCGCACGTCATACATCATTTACGGGGGTGGGTGTACATCTATCTGTCGATGTTTGTTGAACTTCTTTCGCACCGGACGTAGCCAAGCGTGCTTAATCGGAGGCGCGGGAGGGGGTGGGAGGACAACATTAAACACGAAAAGCTGTTTTAAAGAAATTCGTTTTCAGTCTGGATAATTTAAAAGTGCGTAGCTCCCAGCGGCTTCGTAATATCGGAAGGAAGAGCGTTCCAGACGGCCGCAGAAGCGCATACAGCCTGGTATTGTGGTTCATTTGTGGCAATAACTTTGTGGGGGGGGGGGTGGTTTCTTTCGCACGGCTGGACTTGTAAACCAGAGATCGACGTTGTTTTATCTCCGGGCGGTGGCGGGTTTAACGACACATTTACGCGATGTATCGGTCGCGAAAAGCCCTACTACGTGTTAGACTGGCTTCTCACACATTGACCATACTTCACCACGCTGGTCAACGTGGGTTAGTGAAGGCGCAGGGGCCCCCGGGAGCATTGATGACCTCACCCCCACATGCACCAGCACCGACATACGACACGAACGGGCATATTGCGAGCGATTTTATTTTTGTTATTTCTCTCGTGTGTGCATTCATTGGCGACATCAATCCCACCGTTATCGACCGCGTACAGAGAGATTCTCGTACCGCCAAACATCTTCCCCTTGCAATGCGGTGCCACGTTTTCTGCTCTGACTCACAGAGGTGAGTGCTGGGTGGGGGGTAAATGTACACACACCACGCACAAACCCCCCCCCCCCCCACTTTGACCGGTGTTAAGTGTGAGTTTTTGGGTTATAAAAGCGACGTGGTGACGGCTGTTAAATACTCACAAATTCCCTCGCGGGAAAACCCCGGGCCCCATTTATCTTCTTCCTAAACCAACCCAAAAAAAACAATCCACGAACACCAAAGCCACGAGGCGGCTTCGCTCTTATCACGCGGCTGGTGGCAATGTGCGCTGTGCCCGATACGCGCTCGCTACGCACGGGGGGGAGGGAGCGGCGAATAAACAGTGCGGCGTTGTTGTTGTGATTGTTGTTGTCGTTGTGATTGTTGTTGTCGTTGTGATTGTTGTGACTGTTCTTGTTGTCGTTGTTCTTGTGATTGTTCTTGTCGTTGATGTATTGTGGTTCGTGCGTTGGTGCCAATACAACGGGAGGAGTTCAAGACGTTTCATCCACCAACTATGGAAACGGATCGGCCTTACAGCAGCGGCACTCTCCATGGCCTCGTCTCACTGCCAGTGTCACGAGCAGAGAACAACGCCGACATGCGAACAGTACAAAGACAATGCACGTATCAGAGCATTTCTAGCTCGGGGTGAGCGATGCGAAGAAGACTGCACAGAGAGCATTTTACGTTCAACAGAAGTACCGCGTGTGGTTAATGCGGTAATTGATTCCTTGCAACAAAAAAAGGTATCATCTATTTGGTATTTGAACATCTTAACGCCTGCTGTTTTATTGCCAGAAAGGGTAAGACACCAATCTTGATTTGAACACCAATTCATATTTTTCATACGTTGACGCTGGCAAAAACGTTTTCGTGATGTGTGCGGTGGTGGTTCGCTGACTGCACTTACAACAACCACCCAACACCCGGCCGCCCTCCCGAGACACCCGGGTTCGAGTCCTCTCCCATGTACAACGTCAGTGGCCGCATCTGGGTCTTCCTCTAAGTTGACTCAGCCTTGAATAACCACTCAGGCTTGTACAAACACTAAACTATTATTGTACAAACACTAAACTATTATTTTACTAGGTAGGCCCTCTGAGGTATACGGCTGTTTTTCAGACGCTACCTGGCCACAAGTGACAGCTCAACGAGATGGCAAATCGCGTGGATATTTATAGCAGCCAAAGACTCTAAACGCGTGTTTATAAATGTGGAGGGGAAAAGCGGAGGATCCGGAGAAAAAATACACTCGACCACGGGAAGAGAGAGAGACACGCTAACTCCAAATATACAACAGCAGGAGTCAGGGTCGAGATCGAACCCACGACCTCCTGTGTACCAGGCGAGGTAGTTAACATCTCCTAGCCACCGTGATGATGATGATGAGAGAGAGAGACACGAAAACTCCAAATATACAGCAGCAGGCGCCAGGGTCGGGATCGAACCCACGACCTCCTGTGTACCAGGCGAGGTAGTTCCTGCCGGCGGCAGGAACAGAGGTGTCTGGGTATTGTTGAACCGGCCACATCACTGCCATTGTATGCAGTGTTGGCCTTCACAAGGTGCTCGCTAACCACACTTGCCCCAGCAGTCTATGAGGCTGAATGAATTGATGGATATCTCGTCTTATGTGTGCATGGACACAGATCTGATATTCCACGACAGTATTCGCTACCGACTTCGGGTGACAACACCACTGTATAATAATGACACATTCTTGGTCGTATAATTAATTAAGTATACCAACACACGTTTGCCGTCACAGAACCCATGTCTGCCTTGGCCCATGCAGAGTGAGTGTGTTTTTGTGTGGATTTGTGTGGGGAGCGGTGGTGCAGCGGTTAGCGCTCCACCCCGCTACGAACCTGGCAGAGAGCCGAGTTCGATTCTCGCTCACGTCCAACACCGGTGACGATTATCTGAACTGGTTATGGGCCTCCTCCCGTAGGTCGACTAAGCCTCAAATGAGTACCTGGTGCGGTGTGTAAACATCGCCACTGGGGAGACAAAGGCTGTCGGGCGTGGTGCTTGCCACCCACCCCCTCGTGTGCCGTGCCGGCTTTCATAGGTGCTCGCTAACCAACACTTGCCCCAAACAGTCTGTCAAGGCCATACGGTGGATCTTTGTGCGTGTGGATGTGTGGTGGGGTGGGTGACGTGTGTGTGTTCCCCCCAAGCTATTTCAAACCTTTCACTCGTTCGCGTGTGGGACAGTTTGAATCACGATATCAGTGCTGATAAATCCGTTCGCTTTACGAAATAAACCGTGGTGTGAATCAACTTGCCCTTCCCTTTCCGTGTGTGTGTGTGTGTTCTTTTTTAACATCACTTTACATGTACAGTATATATATAAAAAATCTTGATATTGTTTCTGGTTCCTGAACCATATACCCGGTCGTTATCTTAATTTCGTTATTAAGTTTCGTGCGCGAAATAATAAAATAACATCGAAAGGCGCATGCTGGGGGACTTACACTCTGAAAGTTTGGCAGGCCCCTCCTGAAAGAGTCTTGGCAATCGGCGTGGCCCTCTCATGAGTAAACACACCTACTCAATAAAATAATAATGATCCATCGTGCTCTAGCCACTGCTGGACGAAGTAGGCCCCATGCTTATTTCTGATTGAGAAATGAGCAAGTACAACAAACCACGCACACACACACAAAACGGTTCTAAAGAAATTCCTTTTCAATTTCGATCATCGCTTCTTCACCTGGGGTGCACGCTGCACCCCCTGGGGTTGCGAGATACACTCTCTGGGGGTGCGAGACGTGGCCAGATTTGTCTTTTTCGAAGGCAAATAATCGAAAACGCAAGTTAAGCACGGGCACGGAAGTCACAGCTACTTTGATCAAACCTCCGTATGTATTACCATTAACAGAATTATACGATTAAGAACAAACGGGGTGCATCACTGCAGTAAAGTTCAAGAACCGCTGCTCTCGACGATTTAAAAGTGCACAGCTCCGAAGGCTTCCGAACAGAGGGGAAGAAAGAGATGGATGGATGGGGGGAGGGAAAGTGAGAGATCAGCAGGCGACGGAACGCACCCATTGTGCGAGACCAGCACGTGAACAATCAAGAGAAGCGTGCGCAATTCTTCATCACTTATTGAGTTTTGGACTTGGCGAGTTGTTCCACCTGCTCGCAAATTGAATCGCGATCTTCAAGTCGTGCGTCAGGTTATTCGTTTAAGGCTGAGTCGACCTAGGTGAGGCCCGGGACCGGTTAAGAGATTATATCTCGCGCCCGCTGATGATAGCCGTGGACGGGAATGGAACTCGGGTGGCGGTAGAGGTTTTTTTTGTAGTTGAAGCTCGCTAACCATCGCGCCACCGCTCCCCACTCACAACAACAACGACAGCTGCCACGGAGTGACGGCGAAGTCACCGCAGCGCTTGTGCCAGGCTAGGTGCATTTCGAGGTCACGTACAAACATACAAAAGACAAGGGGGGGGGGGGAGGGGAAATTACCCGTATAGCCTTTAACAGACTGTAGGGGAAAGTGCTGTTTGCGAGGTGTGGCCAGGACCACGCCCGGCCGCCTTTGTCTCCCCAGTGGCGATGTTTACTACACACCGCGTCGGGTGCTCATTTGAGGCTGAGTCGACCTAGGGGAGGCCCAGGATCCGTGCAGATATTCGTCACCGGCGTTGGCCGTGAGCGGGAATCGAACTCGGGTCACCACGAGACGCCCCCCCCCCCACACACGAGCTGGTCTCTCATCAGCTCCAGCTCCACGTTGGTCGCCCGCTGTGGCCGTGTTTTCAGTGTAAGTGGTTTCCATGCTGCTGCTGCTGCTGGTGGTAATGACCGCAGGCTGCGCGATGTGCCATGTGGAACTCCCACCGCACCCCCATCAACTCCCCTCCTCCACCCCGCCCCCCTTCCACCTCCCCACCCTTTCCACCCCCCCCCCCCCCACAAATGAAGCGAACTCCCCCCTCTCTCTACCCCACCCCCTCCACCTCCCCACCTTTCCACCCCCCCACAAATGAAGCGAACTCCCCCCCCCTCTCTCTACCCCACCCCCTCCTCTTCCACCTCCCCACCTTTCCACCCCACCACCCCCCCACAAATGAAGCGAACTCCCCCCCCCCTCTCTCTCTACCCATCCCCCTCCCCCGCACGTCCAGATGGTGACGTCACACGCCCAGAGGCTCGATATAGGCTATGACGTCAGCACCCCAGCCGCTGAGACGAGGAGCGGCAGGGAGCGAGAGAGAGACGCAGAGAGAGAGACGCAGTGAAGACATCCATCCATTCATTCTTGCATTCCGTTGATTGTTCTGCAGCAGTAGCAGCAGCAGTAGCAGCAGCGTTTCCCATCGACAACAGCAACCGTCGTCAGCGTCGGCACTACCACCAGCGTCATTGGTGTTTGCAGGCAAGCGTCGCGGGCGAATCGCATTGTGATTTAAAACATTCTGACGAGGTTGTGTGTGTGTGTGGGCTGAGAGAGAGAGAGAGAACGGCGATGATGCGGTTATATTTTATTTAACAAAAATACATGACCACGCTAATGAGTGTTGGTGATGATGGATTATTACTGTTGTCATGATTGTGATCCAGAGGAATTGTTGTGGTGTGAATGTCTCGCTGCCGCTTTGTGCTGAAGTGTGTGTGTGGGGGGGGGGGTACAAGGAAGGAGAGGGGCGAGAGAGAGGGGGGGGGCTGGGGGGCCCTCGGACGCCCCGCAGAATGGGGTGAATTATATTTTAACATATCACCACCACTATCATCTTGCATTGTTTAAATAATCGGTCGTGGTGGTTGGATGTAATGAGTGCAATTTGGATGTATACATTTAAAATAAAAAAAAACTCTTATGCCGAGATGAATATATTTGCAAAAGAGAGAACTGTAGTGAATTCACTTTGTTCATACTGTACATTCTTTTCTTCAATCGTTCATTATTGTTATCATCATCATCAGCTGTGGTTGGGTTGTAAGCTGCGCCTTGTTGCAATGTTATATTTAAACCTTGGGCTGGGATAGAACTTCGGCAAAGAGAATAGAGCCAATTCGTTTTTCGATTCACCACCATCACCACCGCCATCATCATCATCATCGTCTTGTATTGTTTCTGCTGACCCCTCTGAGCGATATGAAATCGGATGTCTTTCCTAAAAATATATATATTTTGCTAAGATATCCGTGCAAGCGAGAATAGTTTATTCCGCTATGCTCACAACATCACCATCGGAGCCGACCCCCGGCTACGGGGTGACCGTCCCGGGCCCTGCACTTTGGGGGGGGGGGGGGCACACGGTGGGTGGTTTGCTCCGAGCCCCGCACCCGCCCGATATGGACTGCCCTCGCCACCACCACCAACCACCATCACCACCACCAACCACCATCCTCACCACCACCAACCACCATCACCACCACCAACCACCATCACCACCACCAACCACCATCCTCACCACCACCACCAACCACCATCACCACCACCAACCACCATCACCACCACTAACCACCATCCTCACCACCACCAACCACCATCCTCACCACCACCAACCACCATCCTCACCACCACCACCAACCACCATCCTCTGCATTGCTGGTATCGTTGCTCACGATTCTCTCCGTGTGTAAAAGCGGTGGTCGGGTACCAAGGAGTGTGTGGGGGTGGCAGTGCACGTGGTGTGTAACACGCGTGCCTCTGCGCGAAGAAAAAACCTGGGGATCGATTCTCCAGTTTATTCTCCACACCACCCTCCACCTCTCCCCGCTCTGCGTGGGTTCCCTCCGGGTTCTCCGGTTCCGGTTTCCTCCTCCCATAGCTACATAAAACAACAACAATAACGACGTACAATGCGACACTGTGGTGTTGGCCAAGCATCCTCAATGTAGCAGGACCCTCCTGAAAAAGTCTTGAGAGAGAGCTTGTGGCTTTCCTGGGTAACTAACGTGTACTATTTCTGAATGAGAATTTACTGTTATGAATTATTTATTATTCATCTTGGGTTGATGTTCGTTGGGGAGAGGCTGTGAATACAACACCATCACCTCCATCATCCTCTTCATCGACTCTCTATCGCTTCTCCTGATTAGGCTAAGTGATGTGGGGTTCGCGGGGTGCATATTTGACGTCGGTGTTTTACACCCTCGGTTGAGATAGGTGGACGATCGAGTTTTCGGTGTCATTAAGT
This sequence comes from Petromyzon marinus, assembly GCF_048934315.1. Taxonomy (NCBI): domain Eukaryota; kingdom Metazoa; phylum Chordata; class Hyperoartia; order Petromyzontiformes; family Petromyzontidae; genus Petromyzon; species Petromyzon marinus. Next base: position 5,578,052 of record NC_133710.1, on the reverse strand, counting down.
TATTGTGCAAATGCGTCAACATCACCACCACCACCACTAACAACAACAACCGCCATTCGGCACTAAGTGGCGGTGACGTCACCGCGGCGCTCGTGCCAGGCTAGGTGCACCTTTTGAGGCCACGTGAATTGTCGAACGCCCGCTGGCAGGAGGTCACGGGGCAGACTCGGCAGGTGCCACGGGTCGACTGAATGAGACGACTGGCCAATGCACCACCCGTGCCCCCTACTGCGTCACCACCACCATGCCATGATGATGGTCATGATTATTATTCATATTCTTAGCTCTTTCGGTAAAGTCACGTTGAAGGGAAACAATAAAATAATAAAATATATAATTTTTGCTTTAGATATATTTTATTATTTTATTGTTTCCCTTCAACGTGACTTTACCGAAAGAGCTAAGAATATGAATTACTGCAGTCACGAAAGCTTTAAGTCATGATTATTGTTTGAGCTAAGTGGCCAGTGAAATTAGATGTGTGTGTGTGTGAGATTAGTATCTTGTGCCGAAAGATCTATGCGAGATGATTGGCGTTAATGTTACCGTGGTAATACAATGAATGTGAAAGCGTCATCCGTAATCATCCTCGTGGTCCGTCGCTGAGATTTGCTTCCGGCGACTGTTGGGGGTTTGTGAGTGGCGATGTCACACCCAGCGCGCACAGTCGTGGCCTGTGTTGTAACCTCGCACTAATTTGTGTGTGTGTGTGCGTGTGTGCGTGCAAGATAGGCATGATTTAAAACGAAATTCGAAGCTTTCGTGACCGCAGGAATTACTCTTTGGTTCTTTGGGTAAAGTCGCGTAGCAAAAAATTAAATAATAGAATACGACGTTTCGATTGCAACGCAAGCAACCATCATCAGGTACAAATGAATGATAAAATAAACCTATATTCTTAGTTTTTTCGGTAAAGTCACGTTGAAGAGAATTTTTTTATTGTTTTATATATATTTTATTATTTTGTTGTTTCTCTTCAACGTGACTTTACCGAAAAAACTAAGAATATGAATTACTGCAGTCACGAAAGCTTTAAATCAAAAAATGAACCTAGTCAACTTGGCAATCTAATGCAATACAGCACAGAGAGTCGGCCAACACAACAGTCAACACCCCACCTGGTTGATTGCGTTCCTCCAAAGATTGCTCCTTGTCTCTGTTTTGTCTCTCTCAAATTTAACAATCTTTGGAGGAACGTAATCAACCAGGTGGGGTGTGGACTCTTGTGTTGGCCGACTCTCTGTGTTGTATTGCATTATATTTCTAAGTTTACCATGTTTGTTTTCTCATTCATTTGTACCCGATGATGGTTGCTTGAGTTGCAATCGAAACGTCGTATGCTATTTTTTTTCTACGTGACTTTACCGAAAGAACCAAAGAGAAAAATGATTAACTTTAGTTACGGTTCATACATCATCATCACCATCGTCATGAGCAAAGACAAAGACCCCCCCCGCCCCCGTATAGTCTTAACAGACTGCAGGGCCAAGTGCTGTTAGCGAGCAGCACCTATGAAGGCCGGCACGGTCTTCATAGGTGCATTGTGTGTGTCACTCACTATACTCGAGTTGGATTCCCGCTCACGGCCAACGCCAAGTGACGATTATCTGAACCGGTCCTGGGCCTCCGCTAGGTGGACTCGGCCTCAAACGAGTACCCGGTGCGGTGCTTAAAAGCATCGCCACTGGGGAGACAAAGGCGGCCGGGCGTGGTGCTTGCCCCCCACCCCCCCCCTCCTTGTGTGCCCGTGTCGGCCTTCATAGGTGGCACTCGCTAACGGCACTTGCCCCCAAAAGTCTTGAGTCTATACGCGGGACCTTTGTCTTTGGTTTAAAGCAGACATTTCACATTGACCTTTACCCTCCTGGACATTGCTGCTGCCGTCTCGCGCAAGGGTAGACGGTCATTTATATTCCCCCATTCGTGAACGCGTTGAATTGTCGTTGTTGTTATGCTTGTGCCCCACCACTGCCAACACATTAACAAGCAGTAGCCGTCACCAGATTGATTTTAAAAAAAATTAAATATCTGTGATGTGCGTGTGTGTCTTTGTGCGCAGGCCTCTGCGATAGAGATTGAGAGAGTTGTTGTGGTTGTTGAGAGAGAGCGAGTTAAGAGAGGAGGTGGAGGCGGCGAGGACTCGATCCGGTTGGCCATTATGAACCCGGCCGACTCGCCCGCTGTGCTCATCACGGACGCAGCGGGAGGGCGATCGTTCATCCGCGGGCGACTACTCGGCAAGGTGGGTCCATAGCATCGCCACCCTCCCCCCAGCTGCCAACAGCATCCCTACAGCGTCTCGATAGCAGCGGCTCGCCCGTATAGATACCTTGTTCGTAGCGTGTCCGTATCGGCATCTCGCGTGTACAGGGCAGCTGGTTCGTAGCATCTCCGTCGCATGCTATGGAGACGCTATGGAGACGCTATGCACCAGGTATTTCCGCGAGATGCTGTAAACTCCCAACTCCTAACCCTGTTGCCAACTCTGACCCCCTAAACCCTCGAACCTCATCCCCTAGCCCCAATTCTTCTCACCCCAATTCGTCTAAGCCCAACCTTGAGTTCCATCCCGTAGCCGGCACACCCGACCCGAACCCCGGAAGCCCTGATCCCCTAACGGGTGGGGGGCTTTGGGGTCATAGGGCAGAGCCGGAACTGCCGAGTGTCTGGGTTTCGAATCCGGGTCTCGCCTCCCGCCAGTGATTTTTTTTGAGAAGGTTCTCAAGTGCAGTGAGTTGATGGTCTCGGGTCCATTACCAATGACTGACGCAGGGACTCGTGGAGACCCCCCCACCACCCCCCCCCCCCCCCCCCCGAGGCTTGAACGGAGTGGTTCTTAGCGCGCTGCGCTATGAACACAGCAACCCGAGTTCCATTCCCGCTTGCAACAAACATCGGGCGACGAATATCCGAAGGGGGTCCTGGGCCTCCTCTATGTTGACTGGGCCTCTTCGATGCGGTTTGTGGACATTGGCACTAGGGAGACAAAGGCGGCCTGGCGTGGGTTTTTACCACCCCCTCGTCGTGCCTTGCCTCCGGGCCCTTCGCAGGTTGCTCCTCGCTAGCAGCACCTTGCCCCAGCAGCCTGTTGAAAGGCTACCTGGGGGATCTTTGTCTTTGTGTGTGTAGTGTTGCGGTTAGTGGTTAGTAAGGGGAGCGGTGGTGTAGCGGTTAGCGCGCTGCGCTACAAACCTGGCGACCCGGGTTCGATTCCCGCTCACAGTGAACACTGGTGACGATTATCTGAACCAGTCCTGGGCCCTCGCCTAGGTCGACTCGGCCTGAAATGAGTACCTGGTGCGGTGTGTAAACATCGCCGCTGTGGCGACAAAGGCGGCCGTGCGTGGTTGCTGGCCACCCCCCCACCCTCTCGTGCCTTCGTAGGCGCTCGCAAACAGCACTTGCTCCAACGGTCTGTTAAGGCTACACGACGGGGGCTGGGGGGTGGATCCTTTGCCTCTGTGTGAACGCAGGGCGGCTTTGCGCGGTGCTACGAGGCCACGGACACGGCCACGCATAAGGTTTACGCCATCAAGGTCATCCCGCACTCGCGCATCGCCAAGCCCTACCAGCGCGAAAAGGTGCGGTGAGCGTCGTCACTGTCGTCATCGTCACTCGTCGTCGTCGTTGACTGTCATCATCGTCACTGTCTCCGTCGTCGTCACTGTCTCCGTCGTCGTCACTGGTCATTGCATTCGTGATCATCACCTCCGTCGTATTCGTCGTTTTACCATTGCATCCTTAACGGGCTCGCCACCTTTTGTGTTCATGATCATTGATAATTATCGGTGGCAGAGGAAAGAGGTGTTTATTTCGCGCGTAGAGCCGATTTGAGCCAAGGCGATTCTCTCTCTCTCTCGAGGGCGTCCCGGCCTGCTGACAACAAATTCCGTCTGTGCGTGGAGGCCTCTTTGGCCAGCAGGCGTGGCGATCGAGAGCAGTTGCAGGGGCTGCGCCTTTACCGCTTTTGTTCGGAGCTGACCGTCGGCTGTCGGGGCCTCCAAGCGCCATAAAGCGTGGGGCCTGCGATAAATAAATAACCCCCCCCCCCCCAAAACTCTACTCTTTAAAATATTTCCCGTTTCCCCGATGTGCTTTGGGAAAGCGGTTTAAGAGGACTCTCTCTTACTCGCACGATCGAGCTTCATTTATAGTTACTCCTTAGACGGGAGGTGGGGGGGGGTTACACTGGACAATTATGTAACTCTTGTTAATGACATCTAAAGGACCAGGGGCCGATTACAGATGCACTGGAAAACCACGGAGAGCCACGCTGAAAATAAATCCCCATCCCCCCCACCGTTTCCTTGCCTCCGCCGTCTCCTGCCCCCCCCCACCGTCTCCCCCCCCCCACCCCCCCGTCTCCTGCCCCCCCCCACTGTCTCCCCCCTCCCCCCCCCCCCCCCCATCGTTGTGGCAACCGGTTTGGCGGCGACTGTCCACGGAGATCACGGAAACGCGCGCACGACGAGTGAATGCGAATCCGGGAAGGGAAGGAAGGGAAGGACGGGGGGGTGGGGGGGGCGGGATGGAATCTGGACGGGAGGTCCCCCCACGCGAACAAAACGTGCCAGTTACTACCGTACACGTTTACAATTTGAGTACGACGTTTCGCTGGCGATTACAACCAACTTTATCCTGGGTGGGTGAGTGAGTGTATGCGTTTTAGTGGGTGAGTGAGTGTATGCGTTTAGTGGGTGAGCGAGTGTATGCGCGAGTGGGTGAGCGAGTGTATGCGTTTAGTGGGTGAGCGAGTGGGTGAGCGAGTGTATGCGCAAGTGGGTGAGCGAGTGTGTGCGTTTAGTGGGTGAGCGAGTGGGTGAGCGAGTGTATGCGCAAGTGGGTGAGCGAGTGTGTGCGTTTAGTGGGTGAGCGAGTGTATGAGCGAGTGTATGCGCGAGTGGGTGGGCGAGTGTATGCGCGAGTGGGTGACTGACTAATTGGTGGTCCAGGTCGAGCGCGAGGTGGAGCTGCACGGTACGCTGCGTCACCCCCACGTCGTCCGCTTCCACTGCCACTTCCAGGACGCGGAGAATGTCTACCTCCTGCTGGAGCACTGCAGCCGGCGGGTGAGCAGCACTGCCCGACAACTATCACCAAACCCACCACGACTAGCACCAAACCCACCACGACTAGCACCAAACCCACCGTGACTAGCACCAAACCCACCACGACTAGCACCAAACCCACCACGACTAGCACCAAACCCACCACGACTAGCACCAAACCCACCACGACTAGCACCAAACCCACCGTGACTAGCACCAAACCCACCACAACTAGCACCAAACCCACCGTGACTATCACCAAACCCACCACAACTAGCACCAAACCCACCACAACTAGCACCAAATCCACCACAACTAGCACCAAACCCACCGTGACTAGCACCAAACCCACCGTGACTAGCACCAAACCCACCGTGACTAGCACCAAACCCACCGTGACTAGCACCAAACCCACCGTCGCCAGCACCAAAGCCGGTGCGTGCAGGGCCTCCGCCGTGTCGATCCACGTGGCGCCGATCCCCAGGTTCCCAGCTACGAGCAAGCGCCACTCCCGACCCCCCCCCCCCCCTCCCTGTAACCTCCCTCGGGCCCCTTGCTGGGAGGGAGCCCCCAGGATTCCCCACCACAGTCCTAGGAATGGGGTGGAGTGGCGGTCGGGGGGAGGGGGAGGGTGGTGAGAGGGAGGGAGGGGAGCCGGCGGTGGTGTTGTTGAAAGGGTGAAGTGCAGTGTGGGTATCTTGGGGGGGGGGGGGTGTGAGGGATCGGGGGGGGGGAATTTTCCACCGGGCTCGTGGGGGGAGCACCACTCGCGGCACGACCACCGTGCTTATTCCTCGCGGCTCTGGCGGCTCGAGGTGGGGGGCGGGGGGGGGAGCTGCCGACACCGGTCTCTGACAAAGATCCCCCCCCCCCCCCCGTAGCCTCACCAGACTGTTGGGGCAAGTTAGCAGCACTTGCTGCCAACGCACACGAGGGGGTGGGTGTCCAGCGCCTCGCCCGACCGCCTTTGTCTCCCCGGTGCCGATGTTTACACACCGCACCAGGTAGTCATATAGCGCTGTGGGATGCAATTGGCATGAACTGCGCTCTATTAAATAAAAACAAATATTTGAGGCTGAGTCGACCTAGGGGCGCGCGGAGGGGGAGGGGGGGGGGAGGCCCAGGACCGGTTCAGTTAATCGTAGTCGGTAGTCGTGAGCGGGAATCGATGTCGGGTCGCCGGGTTCGTAGCGGCCCTCCCGGTTGGTCTCCGTCCTGCAACGGCGATCGCCGCCGGCGTGAGTTACCGACGTGCGAGCAAAACCCCAAAACAACAACAACAACGGCCATGATCCATGAAGTGCCAGTACAACATAGGCCCCCGGGGCACGTGGCGAGAGTGGGCGGGTGTCGGTGGCCCGTACCACCACCCAGGGCTGCTTGTTGCTGGGGTTGTAGCGTACGGGGTGGAAAGCCAAGAACGGGCGAGCGATTTGTTCACCGTCTCCTCTACTTTGCATTCCTGTCGTGTTTTTGCGTTTTTGTTGTTGTTGTGACGTTCTGAACCCGTGCCCCCACTAGACATCTGTGGGGGCCAAAAAAAAAAAAGCTTCATAGCTCCATCGGATCGCTCCGGTATGAAAAGATTCTGATTCTGATCCGTTGTAAAAATTCGCGGGTCGAATCTGGCGGGCCGCCCCGGTTATTACTCTCGTGCATATTGACCGTAGAGAGAGAGGGAGAAACCCCCCCCCCTCCCCCCACTTCTTCGCACGCCAGACTCTCAGCGCTTAACTGCAGAGTTGAGCAGCAGTTCAGCCCCCCCCTCCCCCCCCCTCATCGCATCCTCTCTTGCGATCGCGACCACCCCCACAGATCACGCAGAGCGACCGCGTGAGAGAACTCCCCTTCGATCGACGTGGCCGGTTCTCTCTGCTGGGGCGAGTCCGCCGATGACGTGACTTGGGCCCTTGTCACGTCGTCTCTACGGGAGATATCGCGAACCCCCCCACTCCCCCCCCCCCCCACGTGTTACGGGGACCGGGCGGGGGTGGCCGGGCAAAGCCGTTGGTAGGGCGTGATGCTCGCACCGCGTCGGTTACCAAACCTCCGTCGTGGAATCCCCGTCGTCCTCGTGATACAAACCCCCTCCGGTCGCTCCCATCCCTCCCCCGGTGCAGTCGCTGGCCCACGTGATCAAGGCGCGGAAGTTCCTCACCGAGCCCGAGGTGCGCTACTTCCTGCAGCAGATCGTGGCGGGGCTCAAGTACCTCCACGCATGCGGAGTCGTGCACCGTGACATCAAGCTGGGTACCCAGCCACTCTCACCACCCACTCCAACCACCCTCTCAATCCACTCACACCACCCACTCCAATCACCCTCTCAATCCACTCTCACCATCCACCCACTCCAACCACCCTCTCAATCCACTCTCACCACCCACTCCAACCACCCTCTCAATCCACTCGCACCACCCACTCCAACCACCCTCTCAAGCCACTCTCACCACCCACTCCAACCACCCTCTCAATCCACTCTCACCACCCACTCCAACCACCCTCTCAATCCACTCTCACCACCCACTCCAACCACCCTCTCAATCCACTCTCACCACCCACTCCAACCACCCTCTCAATCCACTCACACCACCCACTCCAACCACCCTCTCAATCCACTCACACCACCCACTCCAACCACCCTCTCAATCCACTCTCACCACCCACTCCAACCACCCTCTCAATCCACTCTCACCACCCACTCCAACCACCATCTCAATCCACTCACACCACCCACTCCAACCACCCTCTCAATCCACTCACACCATCCACCCACTCCAACCACCCTCTCAAGCCACTCTCACCACCCACTCCAACCACCCTCTCAATCCACTCACACCACCCACTCCAACTACCCTCTCAATCCACTCACACCACCCACTCCAACCACCCTCTCAATCCACTCACACCACCCACTCCAACCACCCTCTCAATCCACTCACACCACCCACTCCAACCACCCTCTCAATACACTCTCACCACCCACTCCAACCACCCTCTCAATCCACTCTCACCACCCACTCCCACCACACACTCCAACCCACCCTCTCCACCCACTCACCACCCAGCCACTCTCACCACCCACTCCACACACACACAAAAAAAACAAAGATCCCCCGTATAGCCTTCACAGATTGTTGGGCCAAGTGCTGTTAGCGAGCGGCACCTATGAAAGCCGGCACGGCACACGAGGGGGTGGGTGGCCAGCATCCACGCTCGGCCGCCTTTGTCTCCCCAGTGGCGATGTTTACTGCACACCGCACTAGGTACTCATTTGAGGCTGAAGCGGGGGCAGGGATATTCGCGTGTGTACTTACGGGGGGGGGGGGGGGGGGGGCGGTGGCGCAACGGTTAGCACACTGCGCTATGAACCCGCCCCGTGGCCTGCACGTGTCCGCACGCGTGCCAGTGTGGACCGTGCGACCGTTGTTCATCTCGGCAGGGAATTTCTTCATCACGGAGCGGATGCAGCTGAAGATCGGAGACTTTGGGCTCGCGATGAGGCTCGGCGAGGGAGTGGAACAGAAGAGGTGCCAGACACCCCCCCCCCCCCCCCACGCTTCACTCGCACCCCGTCCCTGACCGTGTGTCTCTATGGGTCTCTGTTTATCTATAGGTCTCTGTTGATTAGCATGGTTGGCTACGTACGGTGCACAATAAGTTCTACATACATTTCTATCGATGGTCTCTATGGGTCTCTATCAATATCGATGATTTCCATGGTTTTGGGTGGCCTGGCCATATTCGCACCACTGGCTGTGTCGTTAATTTCCCCTTCGTTTCGGTGGTAGTAGTGGTGGCGTTGACAGCGGCGAGATGTTAACTACCTCGCCTGATGTACAGGAGGTCGTGGGTTTGATCCCGACCCTGACGCCTGCTGTATATTTGGAGTTTGCGTGTCTCTATCATCATCATCACGGTGGCTAGGAGATGTTAACTACCTCGCCTGGCACACAGGAGGTCGTGGGTTTCATCCCGACCCTGTGATGCCTGCTGCTGCTGTATATTTGGAGTTTGCATGGATTCTTCTCCGGGTCCTCCAGTTTCTCCCTCCTCGTTTAGAATCGACGTCACGCGTTTCAGAGTTTACTTGGCTGCTCATTGTTTTTTTCGGTAAAGTCACGTATGTAGAAATACAATAAAATTATATTAAAATAAATCACGAAGTTTCGACCGCAACACAAGCGATCTTCATCAGGTGTTAAAAACAAATAGGTGACATCAACGCAGCACATAGAGAGCGTTAAACTGCACGAAAAAAAAACCACTGAGTAGTTTATGCAGTCACGAAAGCTTTAATTCTTTATTTGGCTGCTTTAAATTTCCACACGATGACGAGGAGCCACTTTAGCTGAGCTGTCATTTGTGATGGCCAGGTCGCTTGTGAAAGAAGAGCCGCATAGCTCGTCGTGGGCCTTGCCTGGTAAAATAAAGTAGAACCAGTTTAGTTTTTGACAGCGTGCAGCTCGGACACGGTTTACGGTACCACCGGTGTCAGCGAGGTGCAGAAGCGTTTTGTGGCCTCTGCCTCGGAGCCTCGTCGCGCCACGCGGCCTCGTGCGCACCTACGTTGTCGTCGTTGTCATCATCGTTGTCGTTGTCGTCATCATTGTCGTCGTTGTCGTCATCATTGTCGTAATCGTTGTCGTCATCGTCAACGTCGTCGTCGTGAACATCGTCGTCGTCTGTTGCAGGACGATCTGCGGGACTCCCAACTACCTCGCTCCGGAAGTTCTCAACAAGCAGGGCCACGGGCGCGAGGCCGACGTGTGGGCGTTTGGCTGCATTGTGTACGGCAACGCACGTGGCACACACGCACGTGGCACACACGCACGTGGCACACGCACGCACGTGGCACACGTGACGTAGGTGCACGTGGCACACGCACGTGACGTACACGCACGTGGCACATGCGTGACGAATGCCGCGAGCGGAACCTTTAGCCCTTGCCCTGCTTGGCCCCCACCAATCCGAGCCAGATTCGGATGTCGCAGCCAGTCGAAAAACCAGCCGTACCGTGCTGACTCGGCTCTGATGTGCCAGGTGGGACTGGGGGGGGGGGGGGGTGGATTGAAAGTGGTATTAGGCCCTCGGTGGGGGGAACATATTTTTCCCATCCCTGCCGTAAATGTACGCAGTCGTCTGTTGTTGTAGCGATAAGTCGATGGACATTAACGGTCCGCGTTCTCTGGTTGGCCAGGTTTTAAAGCGGTGGTTGCAAGTCTCGGGCAGCGAGTCATCGGCAGGCGATGTTGAGCCCTTGCGGTCAATGGTGGCAAGCGGTGGTGCCGTGCCCCTTGTCCAAATCCCAGCGTGGCCTGGCTTAATTTAACCTCGACAAACATTCGCCCGTGGCTTGAACCTTGAACTCCCAACGGCTGACCCCGCCGCCGCGCCCCACTCTCCGTGACGAGCGGCCGCGCCCGCGACGAATTCTGACGGCGGTCGTGCCTCGAATTCTGCGTTCACCACAACCCCTCGCCCCCCCCTCCCCAATACCCACAATGTGCCCCCCCCTCCCCGTTGCCCCGCTCCCACAGCTACACACTGCTGGTGGGGCGCCCCCCGTTTCACGCGGGCGAGCTGCGCGACACGTACCGGAGCATCCGCGAGGCGCGCTACCCTCTGCCCGCGACGCTGGGGCACTCGGCGCGCTCGCTGCTCGGAGGCCTGCTGCGGCTGGCGCCCGGCGAGAGGCTGGGCCTCGACGGAGCCCTGCAGCACCCCTTCTTTACACAGGTGGCGAAGGGTTCCACCCAGCACCCACCCACCCTCCACCCACCCACCCACCACCACCCCTTCTTTACACAGGTGGCGAAGGGTTCCACCCAGCACCCACCCACCCACCCACCACCACCCACCCACCCACCACCACCCCTTCTTTACACAGGTGGCGAAGGGTTCCACCCAGCACCCACCCACCCACCCACCACCACCCACCCACCCACCACCACCCCTTCTTTACACAGGTGGCAAAGGGTTCCACCCAGCACCCCACCACCCACCCACCACCAACCCTTCTTTACACAGGTGGCGAAGGGTTCCACCCACCACCCACCCACCACCACCCCTTCTTTACACAGGTGGCAAAGGGTTCCACCCACCACCCTCCACCCACCACCCACCCACCCACCACCACCCACCCACCACCACCCCTTCTTTACACAGGTGGCGAAGGGTTCCACCCAGCACCCTCCACCCACCCACCCACCCACCACCCACACACCACCCACACACCACCCACCCACCACACACCCACCACACACCCACCACCACCCCTTCTTTACACAGGTGGCGAAGGGTTCCACCCACCACCCTCCACCCACCACCACCCACCCACCCACCACCACCCCCTATAGCCTTCGGCGGACTGTTAGGGGGCAAGCGCTGATGGCGAGCACCCAAACGAATTCCGGCACTGCGAACGATGGGGGTTGTGGTCGGCAACCACGCCCGGGGCCGCCTTTGTCTCTCCAGCGATGACATTTCACACACGGCACCCCGGGTGCTCGTGTAAGGCGGCGTGGATGTGTTCCGGATGCGTTACGTGGGTGGGTGGGGTGGGTGGGGTGGGGTGGGTGGGGTGGGTGGGGTGGGTGGGGTGGGTGGGGTGGGGGGGAGCAAAGATCCCCCGGGTAGCCTTAACAAGCTTTTGGGGCAAGTGCTGCTGGCGAGGGAGCACTTAACGAAGGCCGGCACGGCACACGAGGTGGTTGGGTGGTGGCCACCACCACCACCGCCCCCCCCTTTGTCGTCTCCCCAGTGCCGATGTTTGACGCCCACCGCGCCAGGCGTTGAATCGACCTCGGGGGGGTGGTGGGGGGGGATGCCCAGGGGGACTTGGGCGCCGGTTGCCGCGGGCGACGCGAGGTCCGACTCCCGCCGGGTCCCTGGAGCAGCGCCGCCAAACCGCTCCCCCCCCCCTCCCCCCCCCCACTCCCCCCCCCCCCCACTCCCCCCCCCCCCCCCCCGCTGGCGGACGCACGGACGGGAGACGGCTTCGCCTGTTTGCTCGTTAGCGCCTCGTCAGTCGCTAACAGTGGCCCTCCACGTGCGTCACTTGGTGTGGGAGGGTGGGAGGGTGGGGGAGGGTGGTGGGGGGGGGAGGGTGGTGGGGGGGTGGTGGGGGGGGAATTGCCTTTTCTCACCGAGAGGGGGGGGATCCCGTTTCATCACGCGGGGGTCTCCCCTGCCAAGGGGTGGTGGTGGTTTTGAGGGGGGCGTGCCGCCGGCAAACCAAACGCGGCCCCCCGTGCCCAGGACATCCCGTGCCAGATCCGGTGACTGCTGCGGGTTTTCATAACCCAGGTCGCCTCCCCCCACCCCCTACCTTCACCCACGCGGCGCTTCACGCTTCTGTCCTTTTGTGGGCAACCGGGCAGCAGTGGTGGCCACGCTGCTGCTGCTGCACACTGCTGCTGCTGCACTATGCTGCTGCTGGTGCTGCACACTGCTGCTGAACGCTGCTGCTGCACACTGCTGCTGAGCGCTGCTGCTGCTGCACGCTGCTGCTGCTGCTGCACACTGCTGCTGCTGCACACTGCTGCTGCTGCACGCTGCTGCACACTGCTGCTGCACACTGCTGCTGCACGCTGCTGCACGCTGCTGCTGCTGCACGCTGCTGCTGCTGCGCTCTGCTGCTGCACGCTGCTGCTGCACACTGCTGCCTGTAGTCCTCCAGCACTGTGGAGGCAGCAGCAGGGGTTGGTGGATCACCACGCACCGATGGGTTGGTGGGGGTGTACGAGCAAGAGCCAGAACTCCCGGCTCGCCAGGAGAATCCGTCGCAGGGAAAACAAAAAGTGGAACTCCACCTCGTTCGCTCCTCCTCGCGTTTCCTCCCGCTCGTTAGCGTTTCGCTAATTGGTCTGAAACGTTTTTTTAAAGAGCCACGCCGCCCACGTGGTGACCGTTCCCGCGCTCTCTTCTCTTCCTACCCCCCCCCCCCCCCCCCCAGGGCTTCACGCCGGAGCGACTGTCCAGCAGCTGCTGCTACTGCCCCCCCGACTTCCCGCAGGAGCTGAGCCCCCCGCGGGCGCTGCTGGTGCGGGCGCGGGACCTCATCTTCGGCAGCGGTGGCAGCAGCGGCCGGGGCGACAAAGCGAGCCGCGACACGGCCCCCGCCGGTCGGTGTCACCGCAGAGTGGGGGAGGGGGGGGTGGGTGGAGGGGGGGCGCTGGGGTGGGATGTGGTGGGGGGGGGGAGGAGGTGCTGGAGGAAGTGGGGGGATGGGGCGTGGTGAGCGGTGGTTGTGGAGGGTTATAGGTGGTGATGTGTCTTGCAGTAACAGAGTTTTGGGGGGGTAGTGCAAGAGCCCATTATTTGGGGGGGGGGGGAGGGGGTATGTATAACAATAGAAGCCGTGCTCCAGCCACTGCTGGATGATCGGAGGGGCCTGACGTGTTCGTGGTTGGGGGGGGGGGGGGGTGGGGGACGACGTTCCACCAGCTGGGAGATGAGGAGTGGCGTCGTTGGCCGGGGCCGCCGCCGCCGCCGCCGCTGCTGCATCACACGGCGGCCGCTGGAGATGACGACGCTTTTGCGGTGGGATGGGGCCGGGGGGAGGGGTGGGCCGGCGAGGGGGGGGGGAGAGGCTTTTATACAGCAGTGGATAGATCACGGCCCTTATCGATGCGCGATGTTGCTGCCCCGAGACGTGAGCACGTGGTCACGCTGCTCCCCACCCCCCCCCCCCCCCCCCGCCGTGCAGATGTAAAGCAGCAGGACGAGTCCTTCTCCGAGGAGCTGGCGAGGAGAACGGCGCTGCTGCTGCGCGTCAAGGAGGTGAGGGATGAGCGGGGGGGGGGGTGAGCGAAGGAGGGGGGGGGTGGATGCGTCAGGTGATGAGGTGGATGGCCTCGGTGAGCATGGGGCTGGGTTGTTGAGTGCACAAGGTGGGGTGAGTGGATGAGTAGGTCAGCTTAAAAGAACCATACCCCTAGGGACCTTTTTGCCAGAATCCAAAATGATGAATAATAAGAATAGATTTTTACCCTTTCTGGCTGTAAAAGAGGTGTTAGGATGTTCAAACACCAACTAAAAACACCAAGTCTTCATTTGCCGCACGTACCCATGCCATGTTTATTTGCGTGTTCTGCCACAAGCACTGTGTGGTGTGGTTAATGCAGACTTTTGATGCCTTGTGAAAAGGTTTCAGTTTGGTGTTTTAACATCTTAACACGTGTTTTATTGCCAGAAAGGGCTTCAACGTGTGCATACGAGAATAGGTTTTCCCGTTTTTTTTCTGGCAACAAAACAGCTGCGTTAAGATGTTTAAAACACCAAACTGAAACCTTTTTTTACAAGGAATCACGTCACTGCATTAATCACAATACTTGTGGTCAGAATGCAAAAAAAAAGGTGCTCTGATAATATGATGCATTGTCTTTGAAACTGACTGGTCCACACCAGAGACGGTGCATCATCAGAGTTTTTACGTTTGCATTCTTTGTTTGACTAAAGGGGAAAACCATATTCTCGTATTTTTTGTTTGATAATAAACGCATGCATATGTTTCACCAATATAAAAAAAAAAACATTTTAAATCATTCATTGACTTGGGGGTGTTTCTGCACTTAATTTTGACCTCTGGAAGTCCCAACTCTGATGAGCGAGACATCGAGTTTGACCCGCATCGGCGGCGAACGTGATCGTCACGTGGCCACGCACGCGCACACGCGCGGGTGGTTTAGTGCTGCCCCCTGCTGTGGGCAGCCCGGAACGTCGCCCTTGAAGAAGGGGATCGATCTCGGCGGGAGCTCTGTGACCTCCGCTTCTAGGTGGGGGGCGGGGGGGGGAGGGGGGCCGGGCTTCCCCCCCCCGCCCCACAGAACTTTCTGAGATTTTTCACCCCCTTTTCCTCGTTCCGAGACAGTTTGCAAGATGCAGGGGGCGGGGGGTTGTGGTTGTTGTCGGGTCTTCCCGTTCGCCGCTGGGAATCTCGGAGCGTGCGGCTCGGCGTGAATTTGAATAAGATTGTGTAAGCAAATTTATTTATTTTATTTAGCGCCCCTGTTTTTTTTTTAAAGACGACGTTACTCCCCGCGGAGAACTCGAAGCGGCACAAACCGCCCGCGCTCTACGATAGCCGGCGCCGACGCTGTGCCAGGCGCCCTCCAGCTGAGCAAGCCTTTTGCTTCCGATGCCGCTCCGAATCGAACGACTGTGATTGGAGCGGAACCGGAGGGGGAAAGGTGATGGGGCGCGCGTGCCCGCACGTCGTCGGAACGTGAGGAAGGGTTCACCGATCGTTGGGTCGTTCGTGACGCCGATTTTTAGACTTCCGCGATTAACGGCGTCGGCGCGGTTATAATTTGCGCGGTTACTATTCCCCCCCCCCCACCGCCGCCGCCCCCGCGGTTAGGACGACACCGGGAGCAAGAAACCGCCGCTGTCGCCGGTCCCCACGTGGCTGCAGTGGAAGTGCCGCGCTCGACGCCGCGACTCGTGGGTGCGCGATGCCCCGGGCTTGCCGCAGCAATCCGGCACGGCCACCGCCACCTCGCCACGATCCGCCGCCGCCGCCGCCGCCGCCACAACAGACTCCCCAACCGCCGCCTCTCCACCGCGCGGCGGCGCCACCACCGCTGCCACCACCGCTGCCACCACCGCTGCCGCCACCGCTGCCACCACCACCGCTGCCACCACCACCGCTGCCGCCACCGCTGCCACCACCGCTGCCACCACCACCGCTGCCACCACCACCACGCCACCGTGGGCAAGCGCGAGCCAAGCGGGCGCCACCACGCCGACGACGCCGCCGCTGCCGCCGCCCCCTGGCACCGTGAGGATTCTGAGCGCGGCCGCGCCCCCCTCCACGGACTCGATAGGTGAGGAGGCTGGGGGCGGGGTCGGGGGGCTGGGGGGGTCGGGGGGCTGGGGGCTGCGGGGTGCTGGGGGTGGGGGTCGGGGTGCTGGGGGCGGGGTCGGGGGGGGGTCAGTGTATTTACACACGGGAGGCCCTTGGGCTCGCAAAGAAAAACAGTGGGGGGATAATTTACATTCTAAAGGCAGCCTGGGTCATAGGCGAATGATAAAAGGAAGGCCTAGAGCCTAGACTCACACAGGGGCAGGAGGTCGACAGCATGGACAGCGGAAGGGGGGGGGGGGGTAAGGAAATGAGTTCGAGACAGTGGGCGCAGCACAGGAGGAGGAGTGACCTCCCCACTGAGCTCCGAGTCAACTCTGGGTTTGATTTTCTCTGTGCATCGAAATTTTGTTCTCTGGGTTTATCTTGCACATGCGTAGAGTTTATGGGCGCTCGCGTGTGTGTGTGTGTGTTGCTCGCTCGGAGCCGGGTCTGGGCCTCCCCTACGTCTGCTCGGCCTCATTTGAGTACCCGGTGACAAAGGCGGCCGGGTGTGGTGATGGCCCAACCACCCCCTCGTGTGCTGTGCCGGCCTTCATAGGTGCTCGCTTAACAGCACTTGGCCCAACAGTCTGTTAAGGCTACAGTCTGTTAAGGCTACATGGGGGGGGGTCTTTGTTTTTGCACACTGGGTGGTAACGTTGGTGCTGAAAAAACTCCGTTACCAACCCGGTGACACGAGTTCAATTCCCAGCCGGTACTTTTTGTAAAATAGAAATTTCTCTCTATATATAAAATATATACACACACACGAATAAATAAAAAAAATACGCGGGTATTTCTAATATAAATATATATTTATGCATATGTTCAAATATTGTCATTATTCATGTAGTTGTATATATATATTTAACATTCCCAGATTTCATGGGAAATGACACACTGCTGAGCATCACCAACACCTTCCTGGAGCTGCTCAACCAGTGCCTGGAGTCCACGCAGATGGGTACGGTGCGTGTACCCTCTGCGGGGTTGCTCATGGCTGTGGTTGCTCATTTTGCTTGGCCACTGCTGGTGTGCTCGCTGCCGTTGCTCGTTGTCACTTGTTGCCCGCTGGTTGCTCGCCCTGCGGGTTGCTCCGTCGCGGATGATCGCGGTCGCTCTCTGCCGTCGCTCGCCCCGGTTCGTAGGCTTTGCTCGTTGTTGCTCGACCCCCCCCGCCCCCTGTTGCTCCGTCGCACTTGCTCTCTGCTGTCGCTTGTCACGGTTAGTTGCCGTTGCTCACCGCAGTTGCTCCGTCGCGCGGTTGCTCAGTGCCGCGCTGGGAGGAGGTGGCCGCGGCCGCGGCACCGCCGGGCGCCGAATCTCCGCCGCTGCTCTGGGCCGTCAAGTGGATCGACTACTCCAACAAGTACGGCTTCGGCTACCAGCTGTCGGACCGCAGCGTCGCCGTCCTCTTCAACGACGCCACGCACCTCCGCCAGCTGCACGACCGCCGGTGCAGCACCACCACCAGCAGCACCTACAGCACCACCACCAGCACCTACAGCACCACCAGCAGCAGCACCTACAGCACCACCAGCAGCACCTACAGCACCACCTACAGCACCTACAGCAGCACCTACAGCACCACCACCAGCACCACCAGCAGCACCTACAGCACCACCACCACCACCAGCAGCACCTACAGCACCACCACCAGCAGCACCTACAGCACCACCACCAGCAGCACCTACAGCACCACCACCAGCAGCACCTACAGCACCACCAGCACCAGCACCTACAGCACCACCACCAGCACCTACAGCACCACCAGCACCTACAGCACCACCACCAGCACCTACAGCACCACCACCATCAATCCTACAGCACCACCATCAATCCTACATCACCAGCACCTACAGCACCACCAGCACCTACAGCACCACCACCATCAATCCTACATCACCACCTCCACGACCACCACCATTCAATTTTGACTGAATTTGCGACCTCTGCTCGAGTGACCCCCGTGGTCTCGGCGTGACCCCCGTGGTCTCGGCGTGACCCCCGTGGTCTCGGCGTGACCCCCGTGGTCTCGGCGTGACCCTGTGGTCTCGGCGTGACCCTGTGGCCTGGGCGTGACCCTGTGGCCTGGGCGTGACCCTCGTGGCCTGGGCGTGACCCCCGTGGCCTGCGCGTGACCCCCGTGGCCTGCGCGTGACCCCCGTGCTTGCAGGACGATCCACGCGTGCGTGCGAGGGCGGCTCAGCGTGCTGCTGGAGCCCCCTGGCCCGGACGTCGCGGCACCGCTGTCGACGCACGCCAGCGTCCTGCGCTACCTCGCACGCTACATGCAGGACAACCTGGTGGAGGTGCGAGATTGTGTCTGTCCACTCCTGTGCGTCTGTCTACCCGTGTGCGCCCACCCGTCGCGGTTGCTCCGTGTCGTCTACCCCCTTGTGTGCGTACGTGTGTGTGTGCGTACGTGTGTGTGTGTGTGCGTCTACCTCTGTGTGTGCGTGCGTGCGTGTGTGTGTGTGTCTGCCTCTGTGTGGGCGTACCCGTGTGTGTGTGTGTCTGCCTCTGTGTGTGCGTACCCGTGTGTGTGTGTGTCTGCGTGCTGTGGGGAGTGGAAGGGCAACGGTTGGCGCGCTGCGCTACAAACCCGGCGACCCGAGTTTGATTCCCGCTCACGGCCAACGCCGGTGACGATGATCTCAATTGGTCCTGGGTCCTCCCCGAGGTCGACTCGGCCTCAAACGAGCACCGAGTGTGGCGTGCAGTAAACATCGCCACTGGGGAGACAAAGGCGGACGAGCGTGGTGCCGGCCACCCACCCCCTCGTGTGCCCACAGTGCCGGCTTTGGCAGGCGCTGCTCGTTGCTCGCGGCACTTCCCCCTCACGGTCCATCTAAGGCTGTCTTCGCTGTCCAGGGTGCTGACCTCCCGTCTCCCCCGAGCGAGCCCTCGGACGGCCCGGAGCCGGTGCTGCTCAAGTGGAAGAAGACCGACTCCGCCATCCTGCTGCTGTTCAGCCACCACGTCCTGCAGGTGGGAGGGTAGCCCGCCCCCCCCCACCCCCCCCCCCCCCCGAACCTACAAGACCTGCCCAGCAAGGTGACAGTACAGCAAGTCGGTTGGCAGAGCCGGCTGGAGTAGCCGATGATTGATTGCAGGGGGTTTTCTTTCGAGCACCAAGCTAAAACTAAAACTATATTTATGTTATCAGGCAGGGTCCCCACTGGGCTATGTAGCTCTCTTTCGGAAGCAACCTGGCCACAAATGGATAGCTTGACGATGACGCGGCTTACCACGTGGACGTTTACAGCAGCCGAAATATTCTGAACGCCGCGTTTTTAAATCTGCACTCGAGGCACTCTGAGGTGCTGTCCGGTTGCCCTGCGTGAAAAGTGCCGGATTATCCTAGTAGCAAAAGTATCGTATGCTAGGGGCCCCACACTTTCACAGGCCCCGCGCTAAATGCTTTCAAGCTATCAATTCCGGTTCGGCGATTCTGCACTTGCTCTATGACTATAGTACTATAACGCCTTCGACTTTTATGAACGACTGGGTGTTAAAGGTTAGCGATTTGTCGTATTATCTGGCTGTATAGCAAATTAAAAAATACAATTCATTTACTATGCAAGTGAAAAATGGGTGTTCATATGTTTTAGAGTTTTTTTAAGGGCCCCTTTATAACATATGCTACAGGCGCCCCCCCCCCCCCAACCTAAACTAACTCGCTATTCCTACGAAGGTTTACAACGACCAGTACAGTATTCACGATTCATAATTGGTTTCCTTTCGGTTTGGGTGTGCTGTGTATTAATGCCAGATTTCATTTTTGAAATGTATATTACATTTTTTTTAATCAAAGCAATGTTGCGGGGCCCGATTTTACATCACACACATTGTCAACAAAAGCCAAAACCGGGTTATAAAAAGCATGGGGGGGGGTAGATGGGGAACAGGCTCCCTGCCCCCCAAACCATCTGGGGACCAACCAAAAGGCGAGAGGGCGAGACATTAAAAAAAAAAAGATGACAACCCTCTACCGCCAACCAGCGACCAGAAACGATTTGTCGCGTGAAGAGCGAATGGAGGGTGGTGAGTGTGGGTGCAATGGCCCTAACTCTACATTACATGCAACTGGACATCTGTGGAGCAAAAAATAGCTTCACAGCTCATCGGATTCCTCGGTTATAAATACATCTTCTGATTTTCTATAATAGAGTTTTTTTGGTAAATATATAAATGTGTCGCTAAAACTCGCCACCACCCGACAACTATAACATGCCAATTCGTGACGAGTGTTCTGCTTACATGACAACCCTTACTAGTTGTCCATGTCGGGTGGTGGCGGGTTTTAACGACACTTAGATATTTACGCGATCTATCCCAACAAAAAACCCTCTTATGGATGATATTGGTCGCGAAACCCGACGTGTTAAACATCCTGATTTTCTGCGTGCATCTTTTTGTGCCCTTCTCACCCCCCCACCACTACCCCCGCCCCCCTCCCCTATGACAGGTGAACTTCTTTGGCGACCACACGAAGGTGATGCTGAGTCGGCACGCGGGCGACCGGTGGCTCCTGACGTTCGTGAACGAGGAGCGTGCCGTGACGACGCGCCCGCTCGACTCGCTGCACGCGCACGGAGTCTCTCCCGCGCTGCGCTATCGCCTGCAGGTTGCTCGCAAACTCCTGCGGTAGCCACTTCGCCCGCCCATCTGCCTCGTGTCCTTGAGTGTGCGCCTGTTGGCCCGAGGCTGGCTCGCTCGCTCAAGTGATTTATCGGTGGTCACCGATTCCTGGATTCGTTTTGGAACGGTGTTCAATTTGGTCGTCAGTCCACTCGGCCACCATCGTTCAGCGACTGGATTAAGTCGTTATTGAAACGTTCATTGGCGTATTCATCAATTTTCTTTTGTGCCCATATTCGATTTGGTCGATTTTACCAATTTATTTATCAGCCAATTAATAATTTGTTTACTTGTCACGATGCTCCAGTAGCCAACACCAGATTGACGGCTGTCAGCCATCTCGTTGCCCAATTGATACGTTCCGCGACCGATTCACTCGTTCATTGATGCATTTTTTGTCCATTGATTTTGAATTTCGCATATCCATTCGTTCAGCGCCTTCATTGAGCGACTCGTCAATGTATCCGCTTACCGACTTATCCGTTCGTTCCCTGCGCGTAGATTTAAAAAAATCGTTTCTTCCGCTGGCCCGCTTATGACCGTTAATCCTGAGATTCGTTTTGTTTACGAATTATTCAAAGTGATATGCAAATGAGGGCCAGTTCCCTCGGTGGATGCTGCCGAGGACGGGGGGGGTGAGTGCGAGTCGCGTGATCTGTACCTCCCAGCGGAGCACCAGCTACTAGACGCTAGCATAGCAAGTAGGTTGGTAAACTAACTCCGCTTGTGGAGCTTTTCAGTGCAATCCCTGCACCAGAAATGCCCAGCTTCCCTCCCACACTTTTTTTTTAAAATAACACAAATATAACTTGACGAACATCATCCCCCATGGCGGGGTGGGGGGAACATTCTCTTGCAAAGGAGTCTTGAGATTCCCGAAAGGTTCCTGCCTTGCGTAGATACGACTTACAGTAGTTGCAGTTAACTTAAAAGCCAAAACAAATGCATTATTGTCAACACTATTTGTTATCACGTGCGGTATTAGATTATCCGGGCCAGTTTTGTTACAATTATTAAACTACACCGCAGGATTGTGGAAGGTGGTGGTGGTGGTGGTGGCGGCTTGGGGGGAGGCCTTAATCTTGCAGTGAATTGGCCATGACTATCGATGATGGTCATTTGAAAACTAATGCGAAAATAAATTTTAATTATATCTCGCAACCTAAACCAGCAGATCAATTGGAAGTGTGGCCGTCCCTCGCTCCAGCCCAGCCAGCCAGCCAAACTTGTAAGCCCTTTTAAAAGTTTCCTGTGATGGCAAATGCCTGTTGTAGGCCGTGTTCTCACAATGCATTGCGTGTTGTGCAAGGGGCGGGGGAGGGAGTCTGCAGCCATGTGGATGACTGTTGAAGTTGAATCTAATCGATTCATAGACTTGGGCTGCTCACGTTGACAACTCTTTAATCGAAGTTGTTTTAAACTTTGATTTAGAGAAGAAGGCCTCCTTTTGTGGCCTAGTCACGGCAAAGTCTGTTTGTACCAAACCTAGGGCCAACGCCAATTTTTTCACGCAGTAGCCATCAAGTTGAACACAAAATAGTCTGGGAGGTCGTGTAGGTAACCATTTTTCAAGATGTTGCACTTTGTTAAATGTCCTTTGGGTCTAAACGGGTCTTTTTTTTACACTTGATGATGAGAACCCTGTTACTGAAGGAGTTGTAGGCCTCAGGTGAAGCCTGTGTTGGAGGAGGGGGGGAGGGGGATAGTCTCCTGTGACTGCGGGGGGCTCTCTCCTTAGGGGGGCTGCCCACCTGTCCCTGGTTTTCCCAAGATTGTCCTCTTGTCGAGGTGGTCACACTGTTGTCCTTTTTTTTCTGCATCTGGTGACTCTTCCCGGGACATTAAAACGGCCTGGTTTTTGTCAGTTGTGCGACATCAACAACAACAATCCACCACTCAAGGCAACGCATTCACCTGTCGATCTCTCCCCTCGTTCCAGGTATTCGCACGGCATCCTTCCTCGTGCAATGTCCCGGATTTTCGTGACCTCAGGGTGGCAAAATCCAACCCTCCCCACCCCCCCCCCCCTTAGCTTCTTTCCCCCCTCCAACTGTCCCAAGCAGCCTTACAGACCCTTAGGCCTGCGTTTTAGGTTTGAATCCTCTCGTCCGTGCGAGTTCCCAACCTCCACCGTGTATCGTTTCGCCCGATCGCTGTTCTCCTCCAGAAGAAAGGCCCCTCGGGACTTGTCGCCTTTTTTAAAAAATGTCTGCCGTTTTGTCTTGTAACTCCGCCAGCGCGCTTGTGTTGACGTGCACGGCCCCCCACCCCGAACGCCACGACTCGCGCTCGGCAACGTTCTGAGGCCAAGCGGTGTCGACGGCAAAGCAAACGTCGCCAGCAACGCAAGAGCACCGTCTGCGACCTGGAAATTTGGGTGGCTGGAAAAGGAATAGGGGGGGGGGCGGGGGGGGCAGACAGAGTTTCCCGGTTCTTTCATTCATTAATTCAATCACGAATCTTTTCGGTCTGTTTATTCACCACCCGGTAACTCGGTCAATGTAAGCTCTGCTTGTTGGAGAGCAAAATCTCTCGCTCTCTATGAAGGGCGGCTTTGCCTCTCCACGTGACCTCTGTCCGCGATCTGATTTCGACGTCGGCTCATCCCAAACTCTGTCACCGCCCAGGGAGGAGCGTGCGAGATGATGAGATTTGTCCGGACGTTTCCGGCGCCGACTGTGCCCCCACCCCCCATCCGTGAACCTTAGGGGACCCTGAGTTCCGTCGGTAGATTTTGTGGCGGCGGCAAGCGGCGGGGTGGGGGGGGTTCCTGTTGTGTGTGTGTGTGCCCTGCGTTGTAACGCAACACGCCCTTCCCGCGTGTTGGCGATTTGTGCACTAACCACTCCTTTGCGTGCCTTGTGTGGTTTGGGGGGGGGTCCAGTGTCTCCTTCACCCTTTGTGATGACGCGGTTGAAACGGTGGGGTGGGGGGAGGGGCAGACAGCGATGGCGCAGCGTTTGGGCGCACGTGCGCTACGTACCCGCTGTGGCGTCAGGGGCTGTGACGTCAGGGGCTGTGTGACGTTACGGGCCTAATGATCCTCAGCCCACCCCACCCCCGTACACCTATTGCATGGCTGTTCAGTGCATATCCTAATGGCCTTGTTTTTTTTAATACTAATGAAGGTCAACCTCAAGCAATGTTTACAGGGGCTGTGGAGCCCAACATTAGTGGCCCAGGCCCGCAGAGTATTTATTTGATAGGCGTGCGTGTCTGTGTGTTAGGCCGGAGCAGTGCTTGGCGCACTGCGCTACGAAACCCGGCGAGTTCAATTCTTGCTCACGGCCAACACCCGGTGATGGATTAGCTGAACCGGTACTGGTCCTCCCCTAGGTCGACTCCGCCTCAAATGAGTGCGGTGTGTAAACTTCGCCACCTGGGGGAGACAAAGGCGGTCGGGCGTGGTGCTGGCCACCCCACCCCCTCGTGCGCCGTGCAGGCCTTCGTAGGTGATGCTCGCGAAACAGCACTTGCCCCAAACAGTCTGTTAATGCTTGCTGTGGGGGATCTTTGTCGTTCGTGTCTTCCTGGAACACGAGTTTCTATCCCCGCTCTGTTCCGAAGGTCGGCGGTGAAAATATTTGGAACGGATTCATCCGCCTCCTCCTCCTCCTGTAGGTCGACTCTGCCTTAACCGGAGTTTTCCTGCACGGGCTCCGGTGTGTGAGCGCGTGGTAACGGTGAGAACTGGGGGAAGACAAAGGTTGACCGGTGGCGTGTGGTACCGGCCATGCCACCAGCCTCTGGGGCGCCGTGCCGGCTTCTATCGGTGCTCACTGACAACACTTTGCCCACAACCCCCCCCCCCCCCCAAATCGGTCGGGGGGTGGGGGGTGTGTATCTTTTGTCGTTTAAACAATATTATTACGGTTAAGTATGGGTTTACAGATGTGTGATTCTAGGGGTTTGGATGAAGCACTTTATTGCAAATGTGGCGTTAAGGTGACCTTTCGCCGACTTTTTGCCGACCTTTTGCCGACCTTTTGCCGACCTTTTGCCGACCTTTCGTCGACCTTTCTCCGACCGTGGATTTCCGGGCAGTCTCGTGCACCCGAACTCCGGTGTAATTTCGACAACAAAAACAATTGGCGACAAAAGTGCGTAAAATGTTTTTTTTTCCTTCGCGTGCGCGTAATTTATTTGCTTTTCGGGAATTTTATTTAATGCTGGGTGGGTGGGGAAGGGGGTGGGGGGGAGAGATTGTTTTTTTAAACACCAAAATGAAAACGTGCTGTGATTTTTTTAAGTGGTTGAAATAAAGGGGGTGCGTCTTTTCTTATCATATCCTCGCGTGCGCTTCTCTCGATTTTTCTTGCGAGCAACAAACACAAAACATTCGCCGTCGCGGAGACCCGCCGTCGCTTTCCTGACCACCGCAAAACGAACACAAATAAAACCCACCACCCGGCCACGTTTGGCCACAACTAAACGCCGTTTGTGGCCTTCAAAGGTGGGGGGTGGGGTGGGGGTGGGTGGGGGGGGTGGGAACACCGAATAAAATACAGCGAGTGCCTCGTTTAACGCGGTAGATCCGTTCCTCAAAATTATTATCCTGTGACTAATGTTAACGATGAAAGTTTGGCCGGAGACCCCGATGTGCTTACGGCTACGCTGCGCAGACGGCGGCGGCGGCGAGACGGCGAGACGGTGAGGCAAATCACCTGAGGGTCCACCGCCACGTTGCTGTATCATTCCGCGTACCGTGTCACTACCACTTGGCCGCGCAGCTTACGATCGTTCGCTGACCGCATCGTAACGGGGCGCACGTGCCGCGCTATAACGGGGACGCGTTCTGCGTTATGCGAAAAGTGTTCCCCCTTCTGGAAGAACCACGAAGGCAGTCGTTTAATAGCCCGCGTTGTGTGAACACGCCCAGTGAGGACTTGACGTGCAATTTACATTTAATACGATTGTGTTTATTTACCAGCGAAGGCCCACGGCTATTGGCTCGTTGGGAGGCGACCTGGCACCGCACGTGTTGAATAGCCCGTCGGCATCGCCACCACACAACGGACATTTATAGTGGCAACCAAATAACCTGAACGCGTCGTTTATATATTTGTTTTTCAACAAATGTGGGGGGAGGACAAAACCGAAGGAACCCGGAGAACAATCCACGTGACCATCACGAGGAGAGAACACGCGGGCTCCGAATATACAACAACAGGCATCGCCAGGGTTCGGGATCGAACTCCCCACGTGTTTCTGCGTAGCCGGAGTGAAGGCGATGTAACAACATCGGCAAGTGAAGCTTCTGTCTATGGCGCAATGATTCTTTTTTTTTCTTAACCCGGGGGGGATGCCAGATGCTCCTTCTGGGGGTGCTGCGAGACGTGGCCAGATTTTGTTTTTTGAAGATAAAGCATCTAAAACACAAATTAAGCATGTGCGCAACGTAATTTACAACTTGCTTTGTTTCATCAAGCCTCCTGTATTTATTAACATTGTACACACGAAGCAATTGGCGGGACCCCGTGGGGTCCCATCACTGCCCCGGGGTGGGAAAACCCGCGTATCGACACGAGTCTTGTTGCCTTACCGACAACAACAAAACTAGTGGTCAATCGATTGGCCTCGTCGAGAGCTACTCGGGGACACTAAGTTTCGTAAAAAGTTGAAAAAATTACATAAATTCTAGATTTACTTACACGCGTTAAATTCACCGCCTGGGGCCCGGGCGATGGGCTCGCCTTGGCAAAAAATCTGAGGATCAACGGCTGACCGGAGGGCGTCGGACGCCCCCCGGGGCTCGCGTTTGTCCGGTGGGGTGGTGCCCATCGTGTCGATCGCCGCCTGCTGCTGCTGCTGCTGCTGGCGCTTGTTGGCACGAGTCTGGGCGGGCGGCGCGTTGCTGTCGGGATCACGAGTGGGGCGGACTGAAACATAATAATTATTATTGACCCGATTTTTGCGGGACCCCGGGGTCCCGACAAATGATTCATATATTTATATATATATGAATCATGTATATGTGTATATATATTTATATATATAAAATTCGATTAAGAGCCAAAGGGGTGCCAAGCTGCAGTGAAGGTGAAGAACCACTGGCCTGACCAATGAAATCGGGTTTTACCCTTTTCTTGCAATAAAGAGGTCCCACGGTTATGGCTCTTCACTCCGAACCATGGATGCTCTGATACGCGTGGCATTGTCCGTGTACTGTTCGCCTTTTGGCGTCCTCTGGTCCGCCACTGGTGGTGAGGCTAGGCCATGAAGAAGCTAGCCGTCTATGGTGTAGAGACCAATCGGTTTCAAAGACGATGTATATATATTATCATCGGAGCACGTGTCGGATGCACGTTCACCCACAAGTACTGCGTGTGGCTAATGCGGACTGTTTTAGTGTCAGAAAGGGTAAAACCGATTACATTTTTTTTTTATACTTTGATCCTGCCAAAAATGTCCCCGCTATAAAGTCACTGGCTGACGGTGATAATCGGGTTCCGATTCACGACGTTTTGGGGCGTGTGTCGTTAAAGCGTGGACCGCCTGTACACCACCGCAGTGATTTAAAAATAAACTTGTCTGTAGACCGCATCGCCGTGTGTTGCAATCCAGCGTCTCCCCACGAGCACTTCCACTCTGCCGCATCCACCACCTGTATTTTATTATTGTGATTCCAGGGCCGCGTTCAACAGCTGTTCCTCGTGGTCACACTTACCCCCGCTGTAGAAGAAAAAAGTGTGTACAGGGACTCCTCTACCTATGAACTATTCAACTTAGGAACTTTTAGAGATACGAACAAACCTGTCCGTATATCCAGTTGCCTGTTCGGACCAAAATTCGTAAGTTCAACCGCAGTGCAATAGATGGCGGTGGTGGCATCTACATCTGCAGAACGTGAAGAACCAGTGTCATCTACATCTGTAGAGCGTGAAGAACCAGTGGCATCTACATCTGCAGAACGTGAAGAACCAGTGGCATCTACATCTGCAGAACGTGAAGAACCAGTAGCATCTACATCTGTAGAGCGTGAAGAACCAGTGACATCTACATCTGCAGAACGTGAAGAACTAGTGTCATCTACATCTGCAGAACGTGAAGAACCAGTGGCATCTACATCTGTAGAGCGTGAAGAACCAGTGGCATCTACATCTGCAGAGCGTGAAGAACCAGCGACATCTACATCTGCAGAGCGTGAAGAACCAGTGGCATCTACATCTACAGAACGTAAAAGACCAGTGGCATCTACATCTGCAAAGCGTGAAGAAGCAGTGGCATTTACATATACTGGAGATTATACAACTTTTAAAGCCATTCCCCGTGTTTAGTGTACATGCCGCACATGTTTGGAATCGAGAGGAGTAAAGTTGGACTTACGAACAGACATCTGGAATCTAACTCGTTCGGAAGTAGAGGAGTTTCTGTAATAGGCGACGTTTCGGGCAATGACTCTTCCTCCTAGCACATGGCTCGGGAGGCCAGAGAGATGGAGTGGATAACGCGAGTAGGAGACGGCATTTGACACCCGTGGGGGTCTGATAAGAATTACATTTTCGCCAACTTTCCTGATGGGCCGCCTTTTAAATTGACCCAGTTGCCTATCGTTAGCGGACATTGAGCAGTAACTTCTCAGCGTGTCTCCACATTCTCGTACTCAACCTCTGCCACATCTCCTCCACCACCATCCATCTCATCCACCAACCACCATCCATCTCATCCACCACCACCAACCACCATCCATCTCATCCACCACCACCAACCACCATTCATCTCATCCACAACCACCATCCATCTCATCCACCACCACCAACCACCATCCATCTCATCCACCACCACCAACCACCATACATCTCATCCACCACCACCACCAACCACCATCCATCTCATCCACCACCACCAACCACCAGTCATCTCATCCACCACCACCAACCACCATCCATCTCATCCACCACCACCAACCACCATTCATCTCATCCACCACCACCAACCACCATCCATCTCATCCACCACCACCAACCACCATCCATCTCATCCACCACCACCAACCACCATCCATCTCATCCACCACCACCAACCACCATTCATGTCATCCAACTCTCCCGGTCTGCAACTTGGCCTCACCCTTGCCCTCAACCTCTTACACCCCCCCCACCTCCATCAATCTCATTGACTCCCCCCCCACCTCCCGCCGGTCTCCAACTTGCCCGCAATCTCTTACACTCCACTTCCTTCATCCACTTCCTTCATCCACCTCCACCATTTTCATCCACCTCCCTCGGTCCGCAACTTTCCGTCCACCTCTCACACACTCCTTCCATCCCCTCCCCACCACCATCATCTCCTCCACCCCCTCTCCACCACCATCACCTCCTCCATCCCTTCCCACCACCATCACCTCCTCCATCCCCTC